>NC_036842.1:4035015-4045015 GCF_002910315.2 Salvelinus sp. IW2-2015 | reverse complement strand
TTTAAATGTATGCAAATTTATTAAAAAAAMCCCGGAAATATAACATTTACATAAGTATTCAGACTCTTTATTCATTGTTTTGTTGAAGAACCTTTGGCAGCGATTACAGCCTTGAGTCTTCTTGRGTATGACGCTACAAGCTTGGCACACCTGTACTTGGGTTTTTTCTCCCATTCTTCTCTGCAGAGCCTCTCCTGCTCTGTCAGGTTGGATGTGCACCGTCGCTGCACAGCTATTTTCAGGTCTCTCCAGAGAGGTTTGATTGGGTTCAAGTCTGGGCTCTGGCTGGGCCACTCAAGGACATTCAGAGACTTGTCCCGAAGCCACTCCTGCGTTGCCCTTGGTTGTGTGCTTAGGGATGTTGTCCTGTTGGAAGGTGAACTTTCACCCCAGTCTGAGGTCCTGAGCGCTCTGGAGCAGGTTTTAATCAAGGAGCTCTCTATTCTTTGCTCCGTTCATCTTTCCCTCGATCCTGACTAGTCTCCCAGTCCCTGCCGCTAAAAAACATCCGCACATCATGATGCTGCCACCACCATGCTTCACCGTAGGGATGGTGCCTGGTTTCCTCCAGACGTGATACTTGGCATTCAGGCCAAAGTGTTCAATCTTAGTTTCATTAGACCAGAGAATCTTGTTTCTCATGGTCTGAGAGTCCTTTAGGTGGCTTTTGGCAAACTCCAAGCGGGCTGTCATGTGCCTTTTACTGAGGAGTGGCTTCCGTCTTGCCACTCTACCATAAAGGCCTGATTGGTGGAGTGCTGCAGAGGTGGTTGTCCTTTTGGAAGCTTCTCCCATCGGGTTCTTGGTCACCTCCCTGACCAAGGCCCTTCTCCCCCGATTGCTCAGTTTGGCCGGCCAGCCAGTTCTAGGAAGAGTTTTGGTGGTTCCAAACTTTTTCCATTTAAGAATGATGGAGGCCACTGTGTTCTTGGGGACYTKCAATGATGCAGAAATTGTTTGGTACCGTTCCTCAGATCTGTGCCTCTGTCACGTTCTGACCTTAGTTCCTTTTTTATGTCTTTATTTTAGTTTGGTCAGGGCGTGAGTTGGGGTGGGCATTCTATGTTGTTTTTCTATGTTTTGATCTATACGTTAATTTTCTATGTGTTTGGCCTAGTATGGTTCTCAATCAGAGGCAGGTGTCGATCGTTGTCTCTGATTGAGAATCACACTTRGGTAGCCTGTTTTCCCAGGCTACCTAAGTAGTTATTTTCCGTTTCAGTGTTTGCACCATTCGGGACTGTGTCGGTTTTCATTTATTCTCTTGTTCTTTTTGTATTTTGTATTCATTCTCGATTAAAAGATATTATGGATACGTACCACCTGCATTTTGGTCCTCCTCTCCTTCCACCAACGAAAACCGTTACAGCCTCGACACAATCCTGTCTCTGAGTTCTACGGACAATTCCTTCGACCTCATGGCTTGGTTTTTGCTATACATCAATAGAAAAAGTGGAAATTGCTCTGAAATAATCAAATATATATTATATATTACTTCGTTTCATTCTTAAAGTAATCATCTCATCTCTGCTCAGGCAATAGCAGCCAGACAGCCATACAATCTAAAGTTCTCTCTGTGCTCCACATACTGTACTGTCTTTTAGTCATTCTATTTAACTAAGCTAGCCTGCCTAGGAATGCTGCAGAGCTGTCTGGCTAAATCATTTTACTAGTTCCTAATAGTAGACAAGGCATACTTTCACAAACTGTTTCTATCCCCCTCATTGTTGTGTTGTTTACATTCCTCTCTCATGCGTCCTATGCAGTMTGTGTGTATCTAACATAACGTAGCAGGCATAAAAGTGTATCCTTCTCTGTCCGATCCCAAACAAAGTACAATGGATTGTAATTAATTACCCTGCGCTGACCCAGGTTGAATATTTGCTGAGTGAAAACTAGCTGCCTGCATAGTTCTTGACTCGATTACTCTCTTGAATTATTTGATTTCTCTCTAGAGAAACGGAGTGTTGKGCTCACAAAAACAATACGAACTAAATGGATTTCAAGTAATTGAACCGACATTGGTCAATTAGTTGTTTAATAACCMTCCCAAAAGAATACATCTCGGTTAATCGCTCAGCATTTGGGTTTGGATAGTATTGCCCTGTGTCAAATCCAAAAAAATGGTTCCGTTTCAAGACCTTTAACATTCAACAATGAAGTTAAATCTAATCTTATTTGATCTCATCTTTTCATTCTGCTTTGCCGAAGAAAAGCAGTTTAATCACGAGCTGCATTAAGTCAATTTCCCATATAACTTTAGATCTTGAATCTTTCACATAATAACATAATTATGATCAGGCATGTATTGAAAAAGGGATAGATGGATGAAAGAGAATATTGAGAAGGAAAGAGGGAAACGGAGGAAGTTAGGTGAGATGAAGCAGGGGATGAGTGGTATGGGAAAAGGTAGGTCAGTGGATGATTGGAGGATAGGAAGCCATAGAAAGACAACATATACTTACTGACAGCTGGAGCGTGTTACTAAACCCATACTTGCAACTCCATTATCTGATTCATGCTGCTAGTCCTACACACAACTCCATGATGTGCTGACAGTGGTCTTCCATAGTCTTTCATTTCACCTTCAGGGGGTCCTTGCATGTCTCCTCAGCCATCGGCTTTCTCTTCACGTCGCCAGGTCATTCTGCCATCTCCCAGGAGTGCCCCTCCTGCCTTTCTAACACAGACACACACACACACACACACACATACATTGAAGACAGACACACAGACGAGTGAGGACACACACACACACACACACACGCACACAAATGCAAACATATGCACGCATGTATGTACACACACATATCCGGACGTGCACACACACGCGCACAGACACGCGCACACACACCCACACGCACACTTTACAAACACTCCAGGGATCTACAGTGGCAGCCCGTCACTGATTAATAGATTTCATCACAGGACATATGTGCCTGACCCTCTATTTTCAGGGGATGAGACATCGGCACGTAGCAGGCCATGTCAGAAAATCCTGTTCACACAAGACGGTGCAGATAGCAGCACAGAGCAGCTACCATGGAGGTCAGATAGAGAGATGGAAGGATTACTATCTCTCCCGCTATCTGTCTCTTTCTTTCTTACTCTCTCCACCTCCCCTCTGCCTCTCTCTCTCTCCCTCTCCCACTCTGCCTCTCTCCCTCTCCCACTCTTTCTCGCGACCCCTCTCAGTCTCTCTCTCAGACACAGACACACACAATAACTCCCCGCAACACACACACCCCTGCTAAGATCGCAACGGCCTCCCTCTCCCCTTCTCGCCGCCCCGTTATTTTGTTCTCTCTTTGTATTGAAATCCAATAGAGGAACAAGGACACACAGGGAGAGAGACACAGATTCCAGTAAATCAAGACTGGGTCCATTACAGACAAGCAGGAGGCTCTGCATTCTCTGCATTCTCTCCTTTCTCCCCTCTACCTCTCCACCTCTCCTCTCTCGCCTCTCCCCTCCACCTCTCCCCTCTACCTATCCACACTACCAGGGATGATAACAATGAGGCTCACGTTACAGGAGGCCAGGAGACTTAGCCAAAGACGCATTATGTTTTTAGTGTGTGTGTGTGTGTGTGTGTGTGTGTGTGTGTGTGTGTGTGTGTGTGTGTGTGTGTGTGTGTGTGTTGATCCATAGGGATCTCTGAGTGGACAGCCCTAAGTTTCTCTGTTGAGATCATCACTATGATTGATCCTGTCTGTATTTTCTTTCCTTGTGATTGAGCCAGCATGGAGCACCATGGCTATGGGAGAACTCCTAATGTTGGCTGCGGGGAAGAGGGGAGGAGGCTGCTGGACGACACACTCCTAACGTAATACATCTTGTGACCAAACTAAACAAAGGTAAAAAAGAAAGGATACTATCAGCAAAACCGATGAAGTCAAGGGTGAAGGAAAAAACAATGGAGAACTTTGAATGTTGCAATGGTCAGGAATTCTATTAAAACATGTCTGGCTCTTTTGTTGAATCAGAGGGTGTCACACCCTGATCTGTTTCACCTGTCTTTGTGCTTGGGCACCCCTCCAGGCGTCGCCCATCTTCCCCATTATCCCCGGTGCATTTATACCTGTGTTCTCTGTTTGTCTGTTGCAAGTTCGTCTTGTCTCGTCCAGCCTACCAGCGTTTTTCCCGCACTCCTGTTTTCTAGTTTTCCCGGTTTTGACCATTCTGACTGCCTGCCTGCCTGCCGTTCTGTACCTCTCGGACTCTGCTCTGGATTACTGACCTCTGCCTGCCCTGGACCTATCGTTTGCCTTCCCCCTGTTTTGTAAACAAACTTTTATTTTGAACTGTCTGCATCTGGGTCTTATCCTGAGGCGTGATAGAGGGTATAGTTATTACGAAACCACATGACATTGCAAATTACTTTAATATTTTTAGGGGCAAAGTTGATAAATGTCATGAGTTCAACTGATGGCTCCATGTCATCAGTGGCGACCCCACCTGTTTATCCAAAAAATAAATAAAAACAAACCTCTGGGGTTGCCTGTTTTGCAAACATGGTCTCTTTTTTGCTTTCTTGAGTAACTGCAAAATGCAGGTGTTTCAGCTTAGCTCAGTGCTTTCTGTGGAGGTGGGACAGCCAGATTTTCATGCGAATATTCTGAAATCTGCATTTWAAAAAAATATGCGCATTTTCCCACCAGATATGTTTCCATTAAATTTAAATGCTGTGTGTGATGACGTAGTGCACATAAACGTAACTTTTAATTGTTAAATTCCCATGTACCGAATGTGAAAATACAAGTTATATAGTGGAGGTGGGACAGTTGGTAATGTTCTCTAGTTGCGATGTGATTGGCTCAGTATTCTGTCACTCATTGGGACACTAGGTCACCGCAAAATCTACGGGGAGAGCTCGAAGATTCAAGCCCCTTGGGTGCTTACATAGATTTACATTAGGTGCCCATCCAAGAAGGCTCCGTAGCTTTGATTGGACTGATCATGTCCACATCATACTTTCAAAATCTTAGCTAGCAAGCTAGACAAGCAGTCATCATCATGAATCAAGTCGACAATCTACTGGAAAATCCTTTTCAAGGATTTTCATATGTAGAGAAATTATAGATAAAATGTATCGGTGCTCCACGGCCGTTGACATTAACATTACTCAACAAGTTGGAAATCGCAAATTCAACAATGAGTGTTTTGGAAGTGGAGAAGGTGTGTGGTCCAAGTCTGGGTTTAAGGGTCTCTTTTCCGAGCTCAAAAGGATAAACATTCACATRCAACACCATGAAAAGGTTGAATACTTTGTCCATGCTGTCAATCCCGCATGACTTCTGCCGCGTTCAAAACAACTGGAAACATGGAACTGGGAAATCTCAGACTTCAGTGAGTTCAATCGAACTCAGAATTCCAAGTCGGGAACTCTGGCCTGTTTCTAGAGCTACGACCTGAATATCACTTATATCACTTCAACCTTTTTTTCTCGAGTTCCCAGTTGTCTTGAAAGCACCAGAAATCCAGAGAATGCCAGACTTTGACAAAGTTTGATGACAAAGTTTGCCCACAAGAAGGACCGCCACGCTACTTTCCTGTTCAAGTGAGCACAGCACAAGGTGAGTCTAAAAATGTCTTATATGCTGCTGCATAAATGATGTAATATGCCAGGAAGATACATATACTGTAGCTAAGAAAGTAACACTAAGTGCATGTTGTGAAGTAAATGTGTGGCCTTATGGACTTGTTTACGTGCTGCTGTGCATTTTGTTGCTAACGTTACTTTGCTACCTGCCAACTTTACGTTTTTTACTTTTTAAATACCGTTTTATATTTTTATTTTTCCCCTCGCTCGACTTTTTCCTTCAATTTTTTCAACCCCGGACGCTTTATCTGGACATGGTTCTATAGGATCCTCCACCAGCCGAAGCTAAGTAGTAACATTAACATTATGCCTTCTAATTGCAGTCGCTGTACTCATAATATACAGGAGAACGATCGCCTTATGGTGAGGATAGCCGTGTTGCAAGCCCAGCTTCAGACGCAATCGTTAGGCAAGGGTCATTTAAGTGTAGGAAAGGATGAAACAGCGTCTGTGCCACCAGTAAGTACAGATAGTAGTAGAAATCCCCTCGCACGGTCCCCGCAGCCGGACAATTTTCTCATGGCTTTTGAAAGGAAATGCTGTAGGAATGCTCAACCGGTGTCGCTCATTCAGCCGACAGAAACTTTCAACCGGTTCTCCCCATTAAGCAACGAGTCGGAGTCAGAGCCTTCTCTAGTCTCTCTTCCACCCGTTACGGGGTCTGAGACGCCGAAGCCTCTCACCATTAGCTCTGACAAATTGAAAACCCTAGTCATTGGTGACTCCATTACCCGCAGCATTAGACTTAGAATCATCCAGCGATCATATACTGCTTACCAGGGGGCAGGGCAACCGGTGTTAAGGCTAATCTGAAGGTGGTGCTGGCTAAGGCTAAAACTGGCGAGTGTAGAGAGTATAGGGATATTGTTATCCACATCGGCACCAATGATGTTAGGATGAAACAGTCAGAGNTGGTGCTGGCTAAGGCTAAAACTGGCGAGTGTAGAGAGTATAGGGATATTGTTATCCACATCGGCACCAATGATGTTAGGATGAAACAGTCAGAGGTCACCAAGTGCAACATAGCTTCAGCGTGTAAATCAACTAGAAAGATGTGTCGGCATCGAGTAATTGTCTCTGGCCCCCTCCCAGTTAGGGAGAGTGATGAGCTCTACAGCAGTCTCACAACTCAATCGCTGGTTGAAAACTGTTTTCTGCCCCTCCCAAAAGATAGCATTTGTTGATAATTGGCCCTCTTTCTGGGACTCACCTACAAACAGGACCAAGCCTGGCCTGCTGAGGAGTGACGGGCTCCATCCTAGCTGGAGGGGTGCTCTCATCTTATCTATGAACATAGTCAGGGCCCTAACTCCTGTAGCTCCACAATTAGATAGGGTGCAGGCCAGGCAGCAGGCWGTTAGCCAGCATGCCAGCTTAGTGGAGTCTGCCACTAGCACAGTCAGTGTAGTCAGCTCAGCTATCCCCATTGAGACCGTGTCTGTGCCTCGATCTAGGTTGGGCAAAACTAAACATGGCGGTGTTCGCCTTAGCAATCTCACCTGAACAAAGACCTCCATTCCTGTCAKTCTTGAAAGAGATTGTGATATCTCACATCTCAAAATAGGGSTATTTAATGTTAGATCCCTCACTTCCAAGGCAGTTATAGTCAATGAACTAATCACTGATCATAATCTTGATGTGATTGGCCTGACTCTAACATGGCTTAAGCCTGATGAATTTATTGTGTTAAATGAGGCCTCTCCTCCTGGTTACACTAGTGACCATATCCCCCAGGCATCCCGCAAAGGCGGAGGTGTTGCTAACATTTACGATACCAAATTTCAATTTGCAAAAAAAAACGACTGTGTTTTCGTCATTTGAGCTTCTAGTCATGAAATCTATGCAGCCTACTCAATCACTTTTTATAGCTACTGTTTACAGGCCTCCTGGGCCGTATCGTCACGTGTGCTCCTCTCCGGCCTCTAGGTCACCAGGCTGCTCGTTTATGGCGCACACCTGTCACCAGCGTTATGCGCATTTGTGAATAATGACACTCACCTGGACTCCATCACCTCCTTGATTACCTGCCCATATTATGTCACTCCCTTTGGTTTCTTCCCCAGTCGTTATCGAAATAGCTCAAAGACCGAGAGTGGGTCGCCTCATTCAGCGACAGAACACTCTTGTACAACCGCGTGTCCTCCCCCATTTATAAAAGTGCATTGCCGAAACTTCCGCTCGTGTTGAGTCAAGATGCCGTTTGGACGACCGTGCTTCCTCATCTGCATGTACACCCGTACGATGGGCCCCCAGTCATCAGAGACGATAACCGAAGCGCCAAATTGTAGAGGCGTGTTCCTCTACCATTATACTAGTCTTACAAACATGTCAAACCAAACCCATCATTGGTAGACACATCAAGCCCCGCAATTAAGCCCGCGACGATCCAATAGAGGCATACGAAGAATAGAAATGACCATCCACGATCAATAACCTGACTTCACCAGGCGCAAGGCAACGGTGTTAAGGCTAATCTGAGGTGGTGCTGGCTAAGGCTAAAACTTGCGCGAGTGTAGAGGAGTATGGGATATTGTTATCCACATCGGCACCAATGTGTGTAGGATGAACAGTCAGAGGTCACCAATGCAACATAGCTTCAGCTGTAAAATCAAACTAGAAAGATTGTCGGCACTTCGAGTAATTGTCTCTGCCGCCCTCCTCAGGTTAGGGAGGAGTGATTGAGGCTCTACGAGGCAGTCCTTCACAACTCAATCGCTGGTTGAATAACTGTTTTCTCGCCCGGTCCAAAAGTAATAGCGCATTTGTTATAATTTGGCCCTCTTTCTGGACTCACACTACAACGAGACCAAGCCTGGCCCTGGCTGAGGAGTGACGGGCTCCATCACTAGTGAGGGTGTTCTCATCTTATCTCATAACATAGTCAGGGCGCCCTTAACTCCTGTAGCTCGCACAATTAGATAGGGTGAGGCCAGGCAGCAGGCAGTAGCCAGCATGCCATTCAGGCTTGTGGAAGAGTCTGCCACTAAGCCCAGTCAGTGTAGTCCAGCTCGAGCTATTCCCCATTGACGACTGTCTGAGCCTCGATCTAGGTTGGGAAAACTAAACATCGGCGGTTGTTCGCCTTAAGAACATTTACTCGCTACCTGAACAAAGACCTCCATTCTGTCATGTCTGGAAAGAGATTGTGCAGTATAATCTTCACATCTCAAAAAGGGTATTAATGTGTAGAATCATAGCACTTCCAAGGCAGTTATAGTCAATGAACTAAATCACTGATCATAATCTTTGATGTGATTGGCCTGACTCTAACATGGTTAACGGCCTGATGAATTTATTTGTGTTAAATGAGGCCCTCTCCTCCTTGGGTTACACTAGTGACCAATCCCCCAGGACATCTCCGGCAAAGCGGAGGTGGTTGCTAACATTTACGATACAAATTTTCATCTTTGCAAAAAAAAACCGATGTGATTTCCGTAATTTGAGCTTCTAGTCATAGAAATCTATGCAGCCTACTCAATCACTTTTATAGCTACTGTTTACAGGCCTCCTGGGCCGTATCGTCACGTGTGCTCCTCTCCGCCTCTAGGTCACCAGGCTGCTCGTTTATGGCGCCACACCTGTCACCAGCGTTATGCGCATTTGTGAATAATGACACTCACCTGGACTCCATCACCTCCTTGATTACCTGCCCATATGATTGTCACTCCCTTTGGTTTCTTCCCCAGTCGTCATTGTTTCTGTTTCTGTTTCATGTCGGTACGCTGTTTGTCTTTCTTGTTTGTTCATTTATTTATTAACGTATTCACTCCCTGAACTTGCTTCCTGTCTCTCAGCGTACTCGTTAAAGAATGACGACTCAACAAAGGGACGCTTTTTGTGTGTTTTTTTGTGGTTGGGTGATGTCGGTCCGGGTGTTGGAGCAGAGCTACCTGGGAGCCGGTTTGTAGGCTCCCATGCTTCAGCGGGTTGGTTAGGCTCCCATGCCTAAACTGGATGAACAGGTTCCCGTGCCTCACCGAGGCAACCGGGAAGTCTCAGCCGCTCCAAGGCTCTTACTCCTCAGCCGGTTCGTCAGTTTCTGCGCCTCTGCGGAGGCGACCGGTCTGCTCCGGATCCCCGGGATCGTCCCTGTGTTTGGCATCCTGCGGCAGGAGCCGAACGTACCAGGGAGGGGTACTGTCACACTCACGTATCGCTCTCTCTCCGGCGCTCTAGGTTGTCATGCTCCCGCGCCTTAGCCGGATTGACAGGTTCCCGCAGGCTTAGCAGAGGTGACCCGTCCTCTCCTGATCCCCGGGTTCGTCATCTTGGTCGGTGTCCTGCGGCTGAGCCGCGCTCGGGGTAATGTCACGTGTGCTCCTCTCCGGCCTCTAGGTCACCAGGCTGCTCATTCTATAGAGCACACCTGTCACCAGCGTTGCGCGCATTTGTGAATAC
>NC_036842.1:4006980-4034990 GCF_002910315.2 Salvelinus sp. IW2-2015 | reverse complement strand
ATGACACTCACCTGGACTCCATCACCTCCTTGATTACCTGCCCATATTATGTCACTCCCTTTGGTTTCTTCCCCAGTCGTCATTGTTTCTGTTTCATGTCTGTGCGTTGTTTGTTTCTTGTTTTGTTCATTTATTTCTTAGTGTATTCACTCCCTGAACTTGCTTCCCGACTCTCAGCGTACACGTGACACGTATACAGCGTTCCCCACTGAGTTCCCTGAATTCCTATCGGACCTTGTAGTCATGGCAGATAATATTCTAATTTTTTGTGACTTTAACACAGAACCACTCCAAAAGGCTTTCAGAGCCATCATCGACTCAGTAGGTTTTGTCCAACATGTCTCCGGACCTACTCACTGCCACAGTCATACTCTGGACCTAGTTTTATCCCGTGGAATAAATGTTGTGGATCTTAATGTTTTTCCTCATAATCCTGGACTATCGGACCACCATTTTATTATGTTTGCAATCGCAACAAATAATCTGCTCAGACCCCAACCAAGGGTCATCAAAAGCCGTGCTATAAATTCTCGGACAACCCAAAGATTCCTAGATGCCCTTCCAGACTCCCTCCACCTAACCAAGGACGTCAGAGTACAACAATCGKTTAACCACCTAACCGAGGAACTAAATTTAACCTTGTGTAATACCCTAGATGCAGTCGTACCCCTACAAACAAAAAACATTTGTCATAAGAAACTAGCTCCCTGGTATACAGAAAATACCCGAGCCCTGAAGCAAGCTTCCAGAAAATTGGAACGGAAAGGGCACTACACAAAACTGGAAGTCTTCCGATTAGCTTGGAAAGACAGTACCGTGCAGTATTGAAGAGCCCTCACTGCTGCTCGATCATCCTATTTTTCCAACTTAATTGAGGAGAATAAGAACAATCCAAAATGTATTATTGATACTGTCACAAAGCTAACTAAAAAGCAGCATTCCCCAAGAGAGGATGGCTTTCACTTCAGCAGTGATAAAT
Organism: Salvelinus sp. IW2-2015; assembly: GCF_002910315.2. Taxonomy (NCBI): domain Eukaryota; kingdom Metazoa; phylum Chordata; class Actinopteri; order Salmoniformes; family Salmonidae; genus Salvelinus; species Salvelinus sp. IW2-2015. The sequence goes on along the minus strand of NC_036842.1, from coordinate 4,034,011 downwards.
TCATGAACTTCTTTGACGAAAAGATGATGATCATCAGAAAGCAAATTACGGACTCCTCTTTAAATCTGCGTATTACTCCAAAGCTCAGTTGTCCTGAGGATCAAGCAAGACACTCAAGTTTTTTAATACTATATCTCTTGACACATTGATTAAAATAGTAATGGCCTCTTAACCTTCAAGCATTTTAGAAAAAGCTGTTGCACAGCAACTAACTGCCTTCCTGAAGAAAAAACAATGTATACGAAACACTTCAGTCTGGTTTTAGACCCCATCATAGCACTGAGACTGCACTCGTGAAGGTGGTAAATTACCTTTTAATGGCGTCAGACCAAGGCTCTACATCTGTGCTCGTGCTCCTAGACCTTAGTGCTGCTTTTGATACCATCGATCACCACATTCTTTTGGAGAGATTGGAAACCCAAATTGGTCTACACGAACAAGTTCTGGCCTGTTTTAGATCTTATCTGTCGGAAAGATATCAGTTCGTCTCTGTGGGTGGTTTGTCCTCTGACAAATCAACTGTAAATGTCGGTGTTCCTCAAGGTTCCGATTTAGAACCACTATTGTTTTCACTATATATTTTACCTCTTGGTGATGTCATTCGTAAACATAATGTTAACTTTCACTGCTATGCGGACGATACACAGCTGTACATTTTGATGAAACATGGTGAAGCCCCAAAATTGCCCTCTCTGGAAGCCTGTGTTTCAGACATAAGGAAGTGGATGGCAGCAAATGTTTTACTTTTAAACTCGGACAAAACCGTGCTTCTACATCTGCATTGCTGGCTGTTTGGGGTTTTAGGCTGGATTTCTGTATAGCACTTTGTGACATTGGCTGATGTAAAAGGGGTTTATAAATACATTTGATTGATTGATTGATTGATGCTAGTTCTAGGTCCCAAGAAACAAAGAGATCTTCTCTTGGATCTGACAATTAATCTTGATGGTTGTACAGTCATCTCAACTGAAACTTTGAAGGACCTTGACGTTACTCTGGACCCTGATCTCTCTTTTGACGAACATATCAAGACTGTTTCAAGGACAGCTTTTTTCCATCTACAGTGGGGAGAAGAAGTATTTGATACACTGCCGATTTTGCAGGTTTTCCTACTTACAAAGCAGGTAGAGGTCTGTCATTTTTATCATAGGTACACTTCAACTGTGAGAGACGGAATCTAAAACAAAAATCCAGAAAATCACATTGTATGATTTTTAAGTAATTAATTTTCATTTTATTGCATGACATAATATTTGATCACCTACCAACCAGTACGAATTCTGTCTCTCACAGACCTGTTAGTTTTTCTTTAAGAAGCCCTCCTGTTCTCCACTCATTACCTGTATTAACTGCACCTGTTTGAACTCGTTACCTGTATAAAAGACACCTGTCCACACACTCAATCAAACAGACTCCAACTTCTCCACAATGGCCAAGACCAGAGAGCTGTATAAGTACATCAGGGCTAAAATTGTAGACCTGCACAAGGCTTTTCTGGATTTCTTTTTTTAGATTCCATCTCTCACAGTTGAAGTGTACCTATGATAAAAATTACAGACCTCTACATGCTCTGTAAGTAGGAAAACCTGCAAAATCGGCAGTGTATCAAATATTTGTTCTCCCCACTGTACATAACATCGCAAAAATCTGAAACTTTCTGTCCAAAAATGATGCAGAAAAATGTGTCCATGCTTTTGTCACTTCTAGATTAGACTACTGCAATGCTCTACTTTCCGGCTACCTGGATAAAGCACTAAATAAACTTCAGGTAGTGCTAAACACGGCTGCTAGAATCTTGACTAGAACCCAGAAATGTTATCATATTACTCCAGTGCTAGCCTCTCTACACTGTCTTCCTGTTAAGGCTAGGGCTGATTTCAAGGTTTTACTGCTAACCTACAAAGCATTACATGGGCTTGCTCCTACATATCTTTCCGATTTGGTCCTGCCGACATACCTACACGTATGCTATTGCCCCTAGAATTTCTAAGCAAACAGTTGGAGGCAGGGCTTTCTCCTATAGACCTACTGAAGTCACATACTTTTCCCACCCTATACTGTGAATGTTTACACTGTGTGTTCAATAAAGACTTTAAAACATATAATTGTTTGTGTATTATTAGTTTAAGCAGACGGTGTTTGTCTATTGTTGTGACTTAAAATTTGGTCTATGACCAATTTATGCAGAAATCCAGGTAATTCCAAAGGGTTCTGTGGTAAACCGTGGGGTATTGGGTTGAGCGTGCAGAGATTGAAACAGAGACAGGGAGGCTTTAGTCCGCAAAAACAACTTTACTAAGACAGAAAATAAATATAACAAAGAAAAACACTTAGGTTTCGCTCTGTCCTTCTTCTCTACTTTTGCTTGGTGTCGGTCTCTCCCCCTTCTCTCCCGTGGTGTGCCACTGTGCTCCTTTTATTTGGCCTCCACGGCTGGTTGGCACTTTCTCGAATTACCTCCACTTAGAGCTGTCCGTGTCGGGGTGCCCAGCTCCCGTATTCCCAACAGAGCGAGCAAACGTCACCTCACGTACCTCCTCTCTATTACCATCCCCCGGGGTAGACCTCCTGGGATACCCCCCCCCACCCCCCACCCCCTTAGCCCTGACTGGGAGGGAGGCATGCTCAGGGCTAGGTTTGCATCCCTCCTGGATAGGGCGTCCGCATTGCCGTGCTGGGCCCCCGACCTGTGGATGACAGAGAAAGAGAATCGCTGTAAGGACAGGAACCAGCGGGTGACACGGTCATTCGTGTCCTTACCTCTTGCCATCCACACAAGTGGGGCATGGTCAGTGATTAGGGTGAACTTCCTCCCGAGGAGGTAATACTTGAGGGTGTCCAGTGCCCACTTCACGGCGAGGCACTCCTTCTCGACAATTGAGTATTTCTTCTCTCTCGGGAGAAGCTTCCTGTTGACATACATGATGGGGTGCTCCTCACCTTCCTGCTCCTGGGACAAAAAGGCCCCTACCCCTGTGTCAGACGCGTCTGTCTGGACCAGGAGGTTTTTTGAGAAGTCCGGGGTGATGAGTACCGGGTRCGAACATAGCGCATCCTTCAGGGCCTGGAACGCCGCCTCTGTGTCCTCCGTCCATCACACCGTCTAGGGTAGTCGTGCCTTTGTCTGTGAGGGGAGAAGCTATTGCGGCAAAGTTAGGTACAAATCTACTGTAGTACCCTGCTAACCCCAGGAATGACTTCACCTGCCTCTTGGTTTGGGGGACCGGCCATCTCCTAATGGCAGCGATTTTTTTTTTCTTGGGGTTTCACATTTCCCCTCCCGATCTGATATCCCAGGGACTCCACCTCGACGTAGCCCAGCTTGCACTTGTGGGGGTTCGTGGTCAGGCCTGCATCCCTTAGCGCATCAACCACGGCCTGTAACTTACAAAGATGTGACTCCCAACTGTCCCTGTGSACAATGATGTCATCCAGATAAACAGCTGCGCACTCACTGGTCCATGAGTCGCTGAAAGGTCGCTGGTGCCCYGTGGAACCCGAAAGGCATGCCCCGTGGAACCCGAAAGGCAGAACCCGGTGGTGGTATAGCCCCCCCCGGGGTGGAGAAGGCAGTCTTCTCCCGGGAGGCCACTGCCAGTGGCACCTGCCAGTACCCCTTCGTCGGGTCCAAGGTGCTGATGTACCTCGCCATCCCCAAGCGGTCGATCAGTTCGTCCACCCGGGGCATGGGATAGGCATCGAACTTACTAACCTCGTTCAGGCCCCGGAAGTCATTACAGAAGCGGACGGTTCCATCCTGTTTCAGAACCAGCACTATGGGGCTAGACCACTCACTGTGTGACTCCTCCAGTACCCCCATTTCTAGCATTGTCGTCACTTCCCACTGGACCGCCACCCTCCGGGCCTCTGGTATCCGGTRTGGCCGTTTAMGCACTTTTTCTCCCGGACGGGTGTGGATCTGATGTTCCACGAGATCCGTGCGCCCCGGCACCTCGGAGAACACGCCCTTATTCCGTTGGACCAACTCTCTGAGCTCTTGTCATTGGGTCGGGCTGAGATCTTCCCCCATTGCAACATCGACAGAGGGCGGGCCCTGCTGTGGCCGGGTCCACGTTGCGCACAGCGCCTCGCGTGCGTGCCATTTCTTCTGTAAATTCACATGGTAAAGCTGGAGGGGTTTTCTCCGCCTCGGTTGGCGGACCTTATAGTTGACGTCGCCTACCCGCTCAACGATGTCGTAGGGCCCATGCCACGTAGCCAGAAATGTACTCTCCATTGTAGGGATCAGCACCAAGATATTCTCACCGGGTTGGAACTCTCGTGGTTGGGCCCCCCGGTTGTAGACAAGCTCCTGGGCACGTTGCGCCTGGGCCATGTGCTCTCTCACCACTGGTCAAATCGCCGTCATCCTCTCCCTCATCTCCTCCACATGTTCTACTACGCTGTGAAGGGGGATCGGCTGCTCTTCCCAGACCTCCTTGGTTAGGTCCAGCAGCCTGCGGGGCCGACGGCCATACAGGARCTCAAAGTGGGAGAACCCCGTGGATGCTTGGGGTACCTCGCGCACTGAAAACATCAGGTGGGGCAGCAGCTGGTCCCAGTTCCCCCTGTCTCTCTCGATGACCTTCCTCCCCCTGTCTCTCTCGATGACCTTTAGGGTCTTATTGAAGCGTTCCACCAGCCCGTCCGTTTGTGGATGGTACACACTGGTCGTCATCTGTTTGATTCGTAACAGATTGCAGACATCTTTCATCACATGAGACATGAACGCGGTGCCCTGGTCTGTCAGGATTTCCCGCGAAATACCCACCCGGCTAAATAAATGGAAGAGCTCCTGTGCGATACCTTTTGCTGCCGCGCTGCGTCGCGGGATTGCCTCAGGATACCGGGTGGCGTAATCCACGATTACCAGGATGTATTGGTGTCCCCACGCGGTCTTCACAACGGACCCACCAGATCCATTGCCACCCGCTCGAATGGCACTCCTATMATGGGCAAGGAAACCAAAGGGTTTCAATAATGCACCCTCGGAGCTRTGATCTGGCACTCCGGGCACTACGGCAGTAGTCCTCCACGATGCACTTGACTCCGGGCCATTGGAACCGGTTCCCGATCCGCTCCCTGGTTTACTCCATCCCCAGGTGTGCCCCAAGCAGGTGGGTGTGGGCAAGCCGCAACACAGTCCTAACATACTGGCTGGGTATGAGTAACAAGTCTTTTGTCTCCCCATTATGCTTTACTACCTGATACAATAAATTATGCTTGATTGCGAAGTGGGGGTAGCTCCAATCACTTACCCCAGGTAACAGTACGCCATCCACCGCAATCACCTGGCACCTAGCGTTCAGGAGATTGAGATTCTAACTGAGCCGTCCAGAACTGACCTGTGAGGATTCCCGTGTCGGCAGGGCCGTCTAGGGCCTCCACCTCCATAAAGGGGAGCCTGAGGTCAAGCGAGCCCGCTACCGCTCATAGCCACAGCGATAGAGTCAATGCACGGGGTGCGCTTCTTCACCAAACTAGATCTCAGGAGCGCTTACAACCTGGTGCGTATCTGAGAGGGAGACGAGTGGAAGACGGCTTTCAGTGCCACCTCTGGGCACTATGAGTACCTCGTCATGCCATACAGGTTGATGAATGCGCCATCAGTCTTCCAAGCCTTTGTAGATGAGATTTTCAGAGACCTGCACGGGCAGGGTGTAGTGGTGTATATTGATGACATTTTTATATACTCCGCTACACGCGCTGAGCATGTGTCCCTGGTGCGCAGAGTGCTTGGTCGCCTGTTGGAGCATGACCTGTACGTCAAGGCTGAGAAATGCCTATTCTTCCAACAGTCCGTCTCCTTCCTAGGGTATCACATTTCCACAGGGGTGGAGATGGAGAGTGACCGCATTGCAGCCGGTCGTAACTGGCCGACTCCCACCACGGTTAAGGAGGTGCAGCGGTTCTTAGGGTTTGCCAACTACTACCGGAGGTTTATCCAAGGTTTTGGTCAGGTAGCGGCTCCCATTACCTCACTGCTGAAGGGGGGCCCGGTGCGCTTGTAGTGGTCAGCTGAGGCGGACAGGGCTTTTAGTCACCTGAGGGCTCTGTTTACCTCGGCTCCCGTGTTGGCCCATCCGGATCCCTCTTTAAAACATATAATTGTTTGTGTATTATTAGTTTAAGCAGACTGTGGAGGTGGATGCGTCCGAGGCTGGGATAGGAGCTGTGCTCTCTCAGCGCTCGGGTACGCCACCGAAGCTCCGCCCCTGTGCCTTCTTCTCGAAGAAGCTCAGCCCGGTGGAGCGAAACTATGATGTGGGGAACCGGGAGCTGTTGGCTGTCGTAAATGCCTTGAATGCGTGGAGATATTGGCTTGAGGGGGCTAGACACCCTTTTCTCATCTGGACTGACCACCGCAATCTGGAGTACATCCGGGCGGCGAGGAGACTGAACCCTCGCCAGGAAACGTGGGCCATGTTTTTCACACGTTTTGTGTTTACCCTTTCCTACAGACCAGGCTCACAGAACGTTAAAGCAGACGCATTGTCCCGGCTGTATGACACAGAGGAGCGGCCCATGGTTCCCACTCCCATACTCCCCGCCTCTTGCCTGGTGGCGCCGGTAGTGTGGGAGCTGGACGCGGACATTGAGCAGGCGTTTTGTGCAGTGCCTGCTCCCCTCCAGTGTCCAGCTGGGCGTCTGTACGTTCCGTTTGCTGTCCGCGACCGGCTGATCTATTGGGCCCACACGTCACCCTCCTCTGGTCATCCTGGGATCGGTCAGACGGTGCGCTGTCTTAGTGGGAAGTACTGGTGGCCCACTTTGGCCAAGGATGTAAGGGTTAATGTTTCCTCCTGCTCGGTGTGCGCCCAGTGTAAGGCTCCTAGGCACCTACCCAGAGGTCAGTTACAGCCCTTATCCGTTCCACAACGGCCATGGTCACACCTGTCGGTAGATTTCCTGACCGATCTWCCTCCTTCACAGGGTAACACGTCGTTTTTCCTAGTCCTGTCGTCTCCTCCCTTTGCCCGGTCTCCCTACGGCCCTACAGACTGCGGAGGCCCTGTTTACACACGTCTTCCGGCACTACGGGGTGCCTGAGGATATTGTGTCTGATCGGGGTCCCCAGTTCACGTCGAGGGTCTGGAGGGCGTTCATGGAACGTCTCGGGGTCTCGGTCAGCCTTACCTCAGGTTTTCACCCCGAGAGTAATGGGCAGGTGGAGAGAGTTAACCAGGATGTGGGTAGGTTTCTGAGGTCTTATTGCCAGGACCGGCCGGGGGAGTTGGTAGTGTTCGTGCCCTGGGCAGAGATGGCCCAGAACTCGCTCCGCCACTCATGGACCGCCCATGTCCACCTTCAGCGCGTCGTGCTGCGCCAAAAAGTTGGCGCAGACCGTCACCGCAGTGAGGCCCCGGTGTTCACACTGGGGGACCGGGTCTGGCTCTCGACCCGAAACCTGCCCCTCCGCCTGCCCTGTCGGAAGCTGGGTCCGCGGTTTGTGGGGCCATTTAAAGTCCTGAGGAGAGTGAACGAGGTTTATTATAGGTTACAGCTTCCCCCCGATTACCATATTAACCCCTCGTTCCATGTGTCTCTCCTCAGGCCAGTCGTGGCTGGCCCGCTCCAGTAGTCTGAGGTGCGGGAGGTTCCTCCGCCCCCTCTGGACATCAAGGGGGCCCCGGCGTACTCCGGTCATTCCATACTGGATTCGAGACGTCGGGCGAGGGGCCTTCAGTACCTCGTGGACTGGGAGGGGTATGGTCCGGAGGAGAGATGCTGGGTTCCGGTGGAGGACGTGTTGGATCCTTCAATGCTGCGAGAGTTCCACCGTCTCCATCCGGATCGCCCTGCGCCTCGCCCTCCGGGTCGTCCCCAAGGTTGGTGTTGACGCGCTGCTGGAGCCGTGTGTTGGGKGGGTACTGTCGCGACTTCCACCGAAGTTGGTCCCTCTCCTTGTTCGGGCGGTGTTTGGCGGTCGACGTCACCGACCTTCTAGCCATCGCTGATCCATTTTAAATTTTCCATTGGTTTTGTCTTGTCTTGTATCACACCTGGTTCCAATCCCATCAATTACATGTTGTGTATTTAACCCTCTGTTTCCCCTCATGTCCCTGTCGGTGATTGTTTGTTTGTATGTGATGTGCAAGTTATGTTCTGGTGCGCGACGGATTTTGTACCCACTTTTATTATTTTGTATATTTTGGTTTTCGGAGTTTTGTGAGCATTTATTAAACGACTCCATTTATACCAAGTTCGTTCTCCTGCGCCTGACTTCCCTGMCTCCAGCACGCACCCATTACACTGGTAGAAATGAGGTGAAATGGATTTCATTTTCCCTGCATTAACTCCCAGGGTCACTARGCACGGCTCATCTGGCAGAGAATTTTCTTGTTTTCTTATGGCTATATACAGCTCGTTGAGTGTGATCTTACTGCCAGCAATGGTCTGTGGTGGTAAATAGATAGCTACGAAAAATATACAGTACCAGTCAAAAGATAGAGCACACCTACTCATTCAAGGCTTTTTCTTTATTTTGACTATTTTCTACATTGTAGAATAATAGTGAAGACATGAAAACTATGAAATAACACATATGGAATCATGTAGTAAGCAAAAAAGTTTACATTTAAAAAATATATATTTTAGATTTTAGATTCTTCAAAGTAGCCACCCTTTGCCTTGATGACAGATTTGCACAAATTCTCTCAACTAGCTTCATGAGGAATGGTTTTCCAACAGTCTTGAAGGAGTTCCCACATATTTCAATTAACAGGTGTGCTTCGTTAAAAGTTCATTTGTGGAATTTCTTTCCTTCTTAATCCGTTTGAGCCAATCCGTTGTGTTGTGACAAGGTATGGGTGGTATACAGAAGATAGCCCTATTTGGTAAAAGTCCATGTCCATATTATGGCAAGAACAGCTCAAATAAGAAAAGACCAATGACAGTCCATCATTACATTAAGACATGAAGGTCAGTCAATCTGGAAAATTTCAAGAACTATGAAAGTTTCTTCAAGGGCAGTCGCAAGAAAACAAGCGCTATGATGAAACTGGCTCTCATGAAACCGCCACAGGAAAGGAAGACCCAGTGTTACCTCTGCTGCAGAGGATAAGTTCATAAGAGTTAACTGCACATCAGATTGCAGCTCAAATAAATGCTTCACAGAGTTCAAGTAACAGACCCATCTCAACATCAACTGTTCAGAGGAGACTGCGTGAATCAGGCCTTCATGGTCGAATTGCTGCAAAGAAACCACTAATAAAGGACACCAATAAGAAGAAGAGACTTGCTTGGGCCAAGAAACATGAGCAATGGACATTAGACCAGTGGAAACCTGTCATTTGGTCTGATGAGTCCAAATGTGAGATTTTTGGTTTAAAAAAGGCGACGCCGGGATGCTGGCCTACTAGGCAGAGTTGCAAAGAAAAAGCCATATCTCAGACTGGCCAATAAAAAGAAAAGATTAAGATAGGCAAAAGAAAACAGAAACTGGACAGAGGAACTCTGCCTAGAAAGCCAGCATCCCGGAATCGCCTCTTCACTGTTGACGTTGAGACTGGTGTTTTGTGGGTACTATTTAATGAAGCTGCCAGATGAGGACTTGTGAGGTGTCTGTTTCTCAAACTAGTAACTCTAATGTACTTGTCCTCTTGCTCAGTTGTGCACCGGGGCCTCCCACTCCTCTTTCTATTCTGGTTAGAGACAGTTTGTGCTGTTCTGTGAAGGGAGTAGTACACAGCGTTGTACGAGATCTTCAGTTTCTTGGCAATTTCTTGCATGGAATAGCCTTCAKTTCTCAGAACAAGAATAGACTGATGAGTTTCAGAAGAAAGTTCTTTGTTTCTGGCCATTTTGAGTCTGTAATCAAACCCACAAATGTTGATGCTCCAGATACTCAACTAGTCTAAAGAAGGCCAGTTTTACTGCTTCTTTAAATCAGCACAACAGTTTTCAACTGTGCTAACATAAATGCAAATGGGTTTTCTAATGACCAATTAGCCTTTTAAAATGATAAACTTAGATTAGCTAACACAACGTGCCGTTGGAACACAGGAGTGATGGTTGCTGATAATGGGCCTCTGTACGCCTATGTAGATATTACATTTTTAAAAATCTGCCGTTTCCAGCTACAATAGTCATTTACAACATTAACAATGTCTACACTGTATTTCTGAACAATTTGATGTTATTTTAATGGACAAAAAAATTGCTTTTCTTTCAAAAACAAGGACATTTCTAAGTGACCCCAAACTTTTGAACGGTAGTGTACATTTAATGAATATCACAATGAATTGTTCCAGAAGTGGAAGTCAACACTTTATTGGTTTTTGATGCAGTTGAAATCAGTGAGTCACTTGTCAGTACACTTGTAAAAAATATTACATACAACAATTGAWCCTACTCCATGATATACATATGTACAAGTGCTAGCAATATCTATACCGCAATGTAGTTGTGAGCATACTACATATTCTATATTATACTACAACATCAGTCTAACTGAATATGGATATTGTGTTGGCTGAATGTTCCAGGCAGGGTCCTGAATGTTCTTTAGCTGGTGAACCTCGTCTTGTTTTGGCCAATGGCAGCTGGTCTGTCAGAACTTCATGAACTCCGTGACCTTGGACTCGTAGACGATACACTTTGGATCTCGCCAGCCTCGTGCAGTCTTTTCCTCTTCCGAGTCAGATGATGTTGAGCTTGTTCCTGGCTGAAAGCGTTCATCCAATGGGTCTACAGGATCTGTATTACTCAAGCTGGCGTCAAGGTCATTATCACTAGCAGCAGCAGGATTCGTCTGTAGGACACACGCTAGTCAGTGATTATCCGACATTTTACTACTTTGTCCCCATCAATACACACTGAAACAAGGTACTACTGTATATCCATCCACCCTCGTTGCTATAGATAATGCTTACTAACCTTCACACACAATACCCTCCCCCAGCAGACACCAGTCATTGACCCCCCCCCCTTAGTGATAACTCTGATTTTCTCCAATTTAGACTTCAAGCTTTGCAAAAACAATCAACCAAGCCTCCATAATACAGAGAAAACTGCAGTAGAAGTTGTGGCCTACTTATAAACACACCAGCTATGGCAACAAGACAGACCATGTTTCTGCCTAGCTCCAGTATATTTATTTGCTCATCATGGCATCATGGAAAGATTTCGTAAAGGTGACTTACATTAGTCCCTGGTGCTGGGCTTGATGTTGATGCTGCTGCGGATGTTTATGGGATCGTACTGTTCAAATATAACACAGAGGCAAGTCAGTTTAGCCTCTGCGGTAGTTAGTTAGCTAGCTAATGGTTCGATAGTCCGGTAAACTGTAGCCAACATAACCTAACGTTGCAAACGTTAGCTAGCTGCTATCTGGCAAATTATATTGATTTGCTTTGGAATGTCTAGCCAGCGTATTACGAAAGCTAACTTTTTGGTTCAGATACACAAATGTAGTTTGCTAGCTAGTTACCTCTGCTCGACTTCTTCGTAAGGTAATCAATGCAATGTTACCCCAGCAGCCTGTGCAGACTTGTAGTTTGGACATCCAGGTAGTGAGCACCACACCATTACTAAACTTTACAGTTGTTGTTGACACAAAAAGAAAAAKAAATACGGTTTTGCAAGCTGATGTTCTATGAACGAGTGGCTGGTCCAGTGAGTAACGTTATCTACCTGTTGACACCCCATTGTCAACTGGATCCACCTCGACAGGGGCGGTACTACGTCCTGAAATCACTATGAATATATTCTGGATATTGCGGTTTGCTTACAACAAGGAAATGTAGATGGCCCGTTTCTACCAGTGAAATGCAGAAACGCTCGTATTTGTCTGTAGTGAGGAAATTCTCCAATTTTATGACACATATTATATGTTAATAGCAAATTAATGGAGATATACAGTGAACAAAACCAAAAAAAACAGCGACATCTTCCATATAATTGAGGGGTATGAAGTGACCTTTCTAACAAGACTGGAGTGGACAGATTAGATTAAACCTAGATTATACCTAGATTCTGCTACAGCCACACTAGAAACTCATCAGAACCTCATCCGGTTCCATTCTTTCTCTCCGTCTCCCTCATTTCCCTCGTTTGCATGTGTTAACTCTGAGGGAGCTATTAAGTGGCCACTTAATGGTGCTTTGTGATGAATGCGAGGGGCCGGGAGGAGAAAGCGGACAGGGTGAGAGAGTTCTGGCTGCTGCCTGCTCTACTCTGCGTGATTAATGGTGTGTCTATAGCTCTAGCTGCCCAACACCACCGCGATGGACGCGCACACACACATGAACGAATGGAAGATTGCATACACACACAAGGTACTTACGTGCACACATGCACGCATAACGGATGACACACACACACACAGAGTAAATGAGAGCTTTTGAGTGCTCCACTCACCGTTCTGCCTGCCCTGACCTTGCCGTTTGGACTCTTTGCACCCCTCTGGATTACTGACCCTTGCCTGCCTTTAACCTGTCCTTTGCTGACCCTGTTTTTAAATAAACGTTTGTTTCTTAGACACTGTCTGCATCTGGGTCAACCTAAACGTGATACATCAATCAGGCCTTTATGTGTCCATAGACGAGCAATCGCCAATCCATCTGGACAAGAGGAATACCTATGCTGTTCATCGACTACAGCTCAGCATTTAACACCATAGTACCCTCCAAACTCGTCATTAAGCTCGAGACCCTGGTCTCGACCCCGCCCTGTGCAACTGGGTCCTGGACTTCCTGATGGGCCGCCCCCAGGTGGGTGAGGGTAGGAAAAACATCTCCACCCGCTGATCCTCAACACTGGGCCCCACAAGGGTGCGTTCTCAGCCCTCTCCTGTACTCCCTGTTCACCATGATTGCGTGGCAGCACGCCTCCAACAAATCATCAAGTTTGCAGACGACACTACAGTGTAGGCTTGGTAGCTACAGTGGTAGGCTTCAACAATGACGAGACGGCCTACAGGGAGGAGGTGAGGCCTCGGAGTGTGGGTCAGGAAAATAACCTCACATCAATGTCAACGAAACAAAGGAGATGATCGTGTACTTCAGGAAACAGCAGAGGAGCATCCCCCTATCCACATTGACAGGACAGTAGTGGAGAGGTGGAACGTTTTAAGTTACAACCTCAGGAGGCTGAAGAAAATTTGAGTTGTCACCAAAAACACTCACAAACTTTTACAGATGCACAATCGAGAATCATCCTGTCGGGCTGTATCACCGCCGGTACGGCAAATGCTCCGCCCACAACCGTTAAGGCTCTCCAGAGTGTAGTAAGGTCTGCACAACGCATCACCGGGGGCAAACTACCTGCCCTCCAGGACAACAACACCACCCGATGTCACAGGAAGGTCAAAAAGATCATCAAGGACAACAACCACCCGAGCCACTGCCTGTTCACCCCGCTATCATCCAGAAGCGAGGTCAGTACAGGTGCATCAAAGCTGGGACCGAGAGACTGAAAACAGCTTCTATCTCAAGGCCATCAGACTGTTAAACAGCCATCACTAACATTTGAGGGCTGCTGCCAACATACTGACTCATCTTTAGCACTTTAATAATGAAAAAAAATGATGTAATAAATGTATCACTAGCCACTTTAAACAATGCCACTTTATATAATGTTTACATACCCTACATTACTCATCTCATATGTATATACTGTACTCTATACCATCTACTGCATCTTGCCTATGCCATTTGGCCATCACTCATTCATATATTTTTATGTACATATTCTTATTAATTCCTTTACACTTGTGTGTATAAGGTAGTTGTTGTGAAATTGTTAGGTTAGATTACTTGTTAGATATTACTGCATGGTCAGAACTAGAAGCACAAGCATTTCGCTACACTCGCATTATCATCTGCTAACCATGTGTATGTGACAATTAAAATTTGATTTGATTTACGGTAGAGTGGCCAGACGGAAGCCACYYTTCAGTAAAAGGCATATGACAGCCCGCTTGGAGTTTGCCAAAAGGCACCTAAAGGACTCCCAGACCATGAGAAACAAGATTCTCTGGTCTGATGAAACCAAGATTGAACTCTTTGACCTGAATGCCAAGCATCACGTCTGGAGGAAACCAGGCACCGCTCATCACCTGGCCAAAAACATCCCTACGGTGAAGCATGGTGGTGGCAGCATCATGCTATGGGGATGTTTTTCAGCGGCAAGGACTGGGAGACTAGTCAGTATCGATGAAAAGATGAACAGAGCAAAGTACAGAGATCCTTGATGAAAACCTGCTCCAGAGCGCTTAGACTGGGGAAAAGGTTCACCTTCCAACAGAACAATGACCCTAAACACACAGCCAAGACAACACAGGAGTGGCCTCGGGACAAATCTCTGAATGTCGTTGAGTGGCCCAGCCAGAGCCCGGACTTGAACCCGATCGAACATCTCTGGAACTGAAAATTGCTATGCAGCGACGCTCCCCATCCAACCTGACAGAGCTTGAGAGGATCTGCAGGGAAAATGGGAGAAACTTCCCAAATACAGGTGTGCAAAACTGGTAGCATCATACCCAAGAAGACTCTAGGCTGAACGCGCTGCCAAAGGTGCTTCAACAAAGTACTGAGTAAATGGYCTGAATACTTATGTAAATGTGATATTTCAGTTTTTTTTATATACATTTGTAAAAATGTCTAAAAGACGTTTTTCGCTTTGTCATTATGAGGTATTGTGTGTAGATTGATGAGGGGAGAAAATAATTTAATCCATTTTAGAATAAGGCTGTAACGTAACAMCTTTGTCTTGAATACAATCCAAGTCTACTTATTTGCTACATTGACAGACTTTTTACTGTTTTATTGAAACATGTTTACTTGCCAACAAATGCTGTCACGCCCTGACCATAGTAAGCTGTTTTTTCTCTGTGTTGGTTGGGGCGTGATAGTGTCTAGGGTGGGTCATCTAGGGTTTTTTGTATGTCTATGTTGGCCTGATATGGTTCCCAATCAGAGACAGGTGTTTATTGTTGTCTCTGATTGGGGATGATATTTAGGTAGCCATTTCCCTTTTGTGTTTGTGGGATCTTGTCTACATTGAGTTGCCTGAGTGCATACCAGTAGCTTCACGTTTCGTTTGTTCTTTATTTGTTTTGGTTTTTGGTGAGTTTCAGTTGATGAAAAATATGTGGAACTCTACTCCCGCTGCGCCTTGGTCTCATCATTACAACGAACGTGACAAATGCATATTTGAAATGATACACCAACTCTCTGCATCATTATTTTTTCACATTAAGATTGGAACTAGTTTCTACCAGTGAAATACAGAAACACTCGTATTTGTTTGTAGTGAGGTAATTCTCCAATTTTATGATGCACATTATATGTTAATAACAAATTAGTGAACAAAACCAAAAAAACAGCGACATCGTCCCTTTAATTGAGGGGAATGAAGACTGGAGTGGACGGATTAGATTAAACCTAGATTATACCTAGATTCTGCTACAGCCACACTGGAAACTCATCAGAACCTCATCCGGTTCCATTCTTTCTCTCCGTCTCCCTCATTTCCCTCGTTTGCATGTGTTAACTCTGAGGGAGCTATTAAGTGNGAAACTCATCAGAACCTCATCCGGTTCCATTCTTTCTCTCCGTCTCCCTCATTTCCCTCGTTTGCATGTGTTAACTCTGAGGGAGCTATTAAGTGGCCACTTAATGGTGCTTTGTGATGAATGCGAGGGCCAGGAGAGAGCGGGACAGGGTGAGAGAGTTCTGGCTGCTGCCCGCTCTGCTCTGYGTGATTACTGTGTGTCTATAGCTCTATCTGCCCACACACACCCGGATGGACGCGCACACACACATGAACGAACGGAAGATTGCACACACACACACACGAGGGTGTTTACGTGCACACATGCGCACATAAACGGATGACAGACACAAGCACACCGAGTAAATGACAGCTTTTGATAGCTCCACTCACCACAAAGCAATAAAGTGTATTGGCCGTTGGTAAATATTGCTATGTGAATGCATTATCATTAATTACCAATAGACAAGCGTCTGGGCTGAAGGGCCTTGAACAGACAGTCCCCATGGCCACAAACAATGGGCCTGTTTCCTAGTACACCTTTCCTACCATAACTAGGAAAGAAAACATAGCAGTGAAAATGTCATCCCCCCATTGACTTCAATGTCGACATAAACTCAAAAAGCGTTCTTTGTGTATGTGGAGTGTGTGACTGAGTTGACAGAGKACACAGTGGAGGGGAGAGCGGGAAAGTGGGAAGTGTGCAGGAAGTGTGTGGGAAAATGAGAGGACCAAATGGGAGGCTATCTTTCCTGTTACGTATATAGCTTTGTACAGTAGGTTTCTAAATGCTAATTAAGCAATTGATACGAAGATGGCGTAGCAGTGCAAACGTTGTTTGTCGTTCTCCCGTGTACATTTTGTATTTTTCGTCCTTTTTTGTATATATTTCAATATACTTTCAATCTCTTTTTCCATTTTAAAATTAAATATATCTTCCAGCAACCCGCCTCACCCAATGTGATATGGATCTGCTATTTTTAGACCTTATAGCCAGAACAACCATCAGAAGCTAGCCATCAGAAGCTAACCAGCTAATTAGCTACTAGCTATTTAGTCATTGTCATCCACTGCTAGCGGCCTTTACCTTTAGCACAGACACCAGCCGCTTTTAGCCTGGATAATACTTGCCAGCCTGCCAGTCTGCACAGCGCGTTATCAACCCTGTGCATATCGGACTGTTTTTCTCCACTACAACGCCGGGTTCCTGCCGTAAGCCCTGGACCATTACTCCTGATCGTCGCAGCTAGCTAGCTGCCACCGAGTGGCCCAGCGCCAAAGCTAGCCTTGAGCCAGGCCCATCTCCCGGCTTGCTCAGTGGACCCTATGATCAGTCGGCTACAAAGCTGATGCCTCCCGGACTCTTCATTAACATGACTAGAATCCACTACATCACCTGATTCTTGCCGTAAGCTCTGGACCTTTGCATCTGATCATCGCTGCTAGCAAGCTGCTACCGAGTGGCTATAGCGGCTAACGCCCTTGTCCCGAAGCTAGCACCAGTTAGCTGCGAGCCAGGCGCATCTCCCGGCTAGCAAACTAAATTACTCCAGCTACAATACCTCTTTTGCCAACTGGCCTGGACCCTTTGTCGACACGGAGCCCCGCCGTTCCATCACGACTGGTCTGCCGACGTAACTCCATCTGTTGTGCCCTCAACCGGCCATTGCCGGACGTCGGAGCACACGTTTCTACTAGCCCCGGCCTGCTAACCTTTTTTAGTTTTTTTTTTAACGATGTGTCTCCCGCTTGCTATCGTAGTAACGAATACCTAGCGGCTTCCCTGTTTCATCTATTGCTGTTCACTGGACCCTATGATCACTTGGCTACATAGCTGATGCCTGCTGGACTGTTCATTAATCACAGTACTCCATTTTTTTTAAATGTTGTTTAACTGTCGGCCCCAGCCTCAAACTCAGGCCCTGTGTGTAGTTAACTGACCCTCTCTGCCCATTCATCGCCATTTTACCTGTTGTTGTTGTCTTAGCTGATTAGCTGTTGTTGTCTTACCCGTTGTTGTCTTAGCTAGCTCTCCCAATCAACACCTGTGATTGCTTAATGCCTCGCTTTATGCCTCTCTCTAATGTCAATATGCCTTGTATATTGTTGTTTAGGATAGTTATCATTGTTTTAGTTCACTGTGGAGCCCCTAGTCCCACTCAACATGCCTCAGAGAACTCTTTTGTCCCACCTCCCACACATGTGGTGACCTCACCCAGCATAACTAGTGCGTCCAGAGATGCAACCTCTCTTATCGTCACCAAATGCCTAGGTTTACCTCCACTGTACCCGCACCCTACCATACCCCTGTCTGTACATTATGCCCTGAATCTATCCTACCACGCCCAGAAATCTGCTCCTTTCATTCTCTGCACTAGATGACCAGTTTTGATAGCCTTTAGCCGTACCCTCATCCTACTCCTCTTCTGTTCCTCGGGTGATGTGGAGGTTAACCCAGGCCCTGCGTGTCCCCAGGCGCTCTCATTTGTTGACTTCTGCAACCATAAAAGCCTTGGTTTTGTGCATGTTAACATCAGAAGCCTCCTCCCTAAGTTTGTTTTACTCACTGCTTTAGCACACTCCGCCAACCCTGATGTCCTTGCCATGTCTGAATCCTGGCTTAGGAAGGCCACCAAAGATTCTGCGATTTCCATCCCCAACTACAACATTTTCCGTCAAGATAGAACTGCCAAAGGGGGAGGAGTTGCAATCTATTGCAGAGATAGACTGCAAAGTTCTGTCATACTTTCCAGGTCTATGCCCAAACAGTTCGAGCTCCTAATTAAACAAATTAATCTCTCCAGAAATAAGTCTCTCACTGTTGCCGCCTGTTATAGACCCCCATCAGCTCCCAGCTGTGCCCTGGACACCATATGTGAATTGATTGCCCCCCGTCTATCTTCAGAGTTCATTCTGTTAGGTGACCTAAACTGGGATATGCTTAACACCCTGGCAGACCTACAATCTAAGATAGATTCCCTCAATCTCACACAAATTATCAAGRAACCCACCAGGTACAACCCTAAATCCGTAAACATGGGCACCCTCATAGATAGTATCCTGACAAACTTGCCCTCCAAATACACCTCTGCTGTTTTCAATCAGGATCTCAGTGATCATTGCCTGCATCCGYTATGGGTCCGCGGTCAAACGACCACCCCTCATCACTGTCAAACGCTCCCTAAATCACTTCTGCGAGCAGGCCTTTTTAGTCGACCTGGCCCGGGTATCCTGGAGGGATATTGACCTCATACCGCCAGTAGAGGATGCCTGGTCGTTCTTTAAAAGTAATTTCCTCGCCATCTTAAATAAGCATGCCCCTTTCAAAAAATGCAGAACTAAGAACAGATATAGCCCTTGGTTCACTCCAGACCTGACTGCCCTCGACCAGCACAAAAACATCCTGTGGCAGACTGCACTAGTATCGAATAATCCCCGCGATATGCAACTTTTCAGGGAAGTCAGGAACCAATACACGCAGTCAGTTAGGAAAGCAAAGGMTAGCTTTTTCAAACAGAAATTTGCATCCTGTAGCTTTTAACTCTAAAAAGTTTTGGGACACTGTAAAGTCCATGGAGAATAAAAGCACCTCCTCCCAGCTGCCTACTGCACTGAAACTAGGAAACACTGTCACCACCAATAATTCCACGATAATCGAGAATTTCAATAAGCAGTTCTCTACGGCTGGCCATGCTTTCCTCCTGGCTACYCCAACCCCGGCCAACAGCTCCGCACCCCCCGCAGCTACTTGCCCAAGCCTCCCCAGCTTCTCCTTCACCCAAATCCAGATAGCTGATGTTCTGAAAGAGCTGCAGAACCTGGACCCGTACAAATCAGCTGGGCTAGACAATCTGGACCCTCTCTTTCTAAAATGATCCGCCGCCATTGTTGCAACCCCTATTACCACTCTGTTCAACCTCTCTTTCGTATCGTCTGAGATCCCTAAAGATTGAAAAGCTGCTGCAGTCATCCCCCTCTTCAAAAGAGACACTCTAGACCCAAACTGTTACAGACCTATATCCATCCTGCCCTGCCTTTCTAAAGTCTTCGAAAGCCAAGTTAACAAACAGATCACTGATGTTTCCGAATCCCACCGTACCTTCTCAGCTGTGCAATCCGGTTTCCGAGCTGGTCACGGGTGCACCTCAGCCACACTCAAGGTACTAAACGATATCATAACCGGCATCGATAAAAGACAGTACTGTGCAGCCGTCTTCATCGACCTGGCCAAGGCTTTTGACTCTGTCAATCGACGTATTCTTATCGGCAGACTCAATAGCCTTGGTTTCTCAATTGACTGCCTCGCCTGGTTCACCAACTACTTCTCAGATAGAGTACAGTGTGTCAAATCGGAGGGCCTGTTGTCCGGACCTCTGGCAGTCTCTATGGGGGTACCACAAGGTTCAATTCTCGGGCCGACTCTTTTCTCTGTATATATCAACAATTTCGTTCTTGCTGCGGGTKATTCCCTGATCCACCTCTATGCAGACGACAACATTCTGTATACATCTCGCCCTTCTTTGGACGCTGTGGTTAACTTCTTGACGCTAGGGGTCAGATTATTATTATTTTTTTTAAATAACGTTCCCAAGGTAAACTGACTATTTCTCAGGTCCAGATCGTAGAATATGCATATAATTTACAGATTAGGATAGAAAACACTCCAAAGTTTCCAAAACTGTCAAAATATTGTCTGTGAGTATAACAAAACTGATTTTGCAGGCGAAAACCTGAGGAAATCTAACCCGGAAGTTATATAACTGTATATAACTGCTCTACCAACTGTGGCTCAGTTGGTAGAGCATGGCGCTTGCAACGCCAGGGTTGTGGGTTCATTCCCCACGGGGGGGACCAGGATGAATATGTATGAACTTTCCAACTTGTAAGTCGCTCTGGATAAGAGCGTCAGCTAAATGACTTAAAATGTAAAATGTAAATATATACAGTATATATTTTTTAATCTGTGTTTCATTTCCCGTCTTTCTTCCATTTAAAGGGGCATCAAACAGATTCCTTTTCCAATGGCTTCATCAGGCTGTGACCAGGCTTTAGACATAGTTTCAGGCTTTTATTTTGAAAAATGAGCGCGATTTTTCAAAACTAGTCAGGTGTCCTTTGATTAGTTCCTGCGCGCGAGAGGGGTAGCTCTCCATTTTCTTTCTCTCTTTAATTGAATAGGTTACGGTCCGGTTGAAATATTATCGATTATGTATGTTAAAAACAACCTGAGGATTGATTATAAAAAACATTTGACATGTTTCTACGAACATTACGGATACTTTTTGGAATTTTTGTCGAACGGAACGAGGCTGTAGTTTTCTGAACATAACGCGCAACCCAATTTTTTTGTTATAAAAGTAATATTTATCGAACAAAAATAACATTTATTATGTAACTGGGAGTCTCGTGAGTGCAAACATCCAAAGATTATCAAAGGTAAGCGATTAATCTTATTGCTTTTCTGACTTTCGTGACCATGCTAATTTGGGGCTAGCTGTTCTAGCATTGATTGATACATTCACAAAAGCTTGGATTGCTTTCGCTGTAAAGCATATTTTAAAAATCTGACACGATAGGTGGATTAACAACAAGCTAAGCTGTGTTTTGGTATATTTCACTTGTGATTGCATGATTATAAATATTTTTGGTAATATTTGGCGCCCTGCAATTCAGCGGTTGTTTAGGAAAATGATCCCGCTAAAGGGATCCGTAGCGCAGAGAGGTTAACAAACCTCCAAACGAGCTTCAATGCCATACAACACTCCTTCCGTGGCCCTCCAACTGCTCTTAAATGCTAGTAAAACGAAATGCATGCTTTTCAATCAATCGCTGCCCGCACCTGCCCGTCCGACTAGCATCACTACTCTGGACGGTTCTGACTTAGAATATGTGGACAACTACAAATACCTAGGTGTCTGGCTAGACAGTAAACTCTCCTTCCAGACTCACTTTTTTTCCAAGATGGCGTAGCAGTGTAGACGTGTATTTTTTAGTGCTCTCGTGCACATTGTATTTTTTCGTACTTCTTGTTATATTTATTATTTTTTTCTCTATCTCTTTTCGATTTTCAATTCGATTATACCTTCCGGTAACCTACCTCACCCAATGTGGTACGGAATCGCTATCATTTTTTATCTTTGGAACACATTCACGCAAACCCCCAGTAGCTAACCAGCTACAAGCTACCAGCTACAAGCTACTAGCCATTTTTAACCGATGCTAGCAGCTTTTACCGTTGGAACTGTGGAACACATTCAAGAACCCCCAGTAGCTAACCAGCTACAAGCTACCAGCTACAAGCTACTTAGCCATTTTTAACCGATGCTAGCAGCTTTTACTTTCGGCACAGACACCAGCCCTGTTATTAGCCTGGTATTACTCACCAATTTAACAGCATCGGACTGTCTCTCGACAACAACGCCGGATTCCTGCCGTAATCCCTGAGCCACTACTTCTGATCCTCACAGCTAGCCTGCAGCTAACGCAGCTAGCACAGCTAGTGCACTGCTACGAAGCTAGCATCAGTTAGCAAACACAATTCTACAATCACAACCTCTCTCTCGCCATCCGGCCTGGATTCTCTGTCGACACGACCACATCTGGTCTGCAGACGATTACCCCATCCGCTGTACCCTCAACCGCCTCCGTCTGAGCAGACCCCCTTCGTCTGAGCAGACTCACCCCCCCGGGCTACTAACTTTAAACACCGCGTGCTAGCTTAGCGGCGACTTCCCTGCTCCATCTACGCTGCCCCCTGACACTATGATCACCTGGCTACATAGCTGATGCCTACCGGACTGTCCATTAATTTACGGTTACTCATTCTGTTTACTTGGTTTTATTGTCGGCTCTGTGTTTTAACTCAGGCTCTGTGTGTAGTTAATCTGACCCTCTCTGCCTAGTCGTCGCCATTTTTACCTGCTGTTGCTGTGTTAGCTGACTAGCTGCTGTTATCTCACCTGTTGTTTTAGCTAGCTCCTCAATCAAGACCTGCAATCACTTATGCCTTACTGTATGTCTCTGCCAAATATCATATGCCTTGTATACTGTTGTTCAGGCTAGTTATCATAGTTATCATATTTTGGTTTGCAATGGACCCCGTAGTTCCACTCTCCGTACTCTGATACCCCTTCGTCCCACCTCCCACACATGCGGTGACCTCACCCATGAGACCAGCATGTCCAGAGATACAACCTCTCTTATCATCACCCAGTGCCTGGCTTGCCTCCGCTGTACCCGTGCCACCATACCCC
This sequence comes from Salvelinus sp. IW2-2015, assembly GCF_002910315.2. Lineage (NCBI taxonomy): Eukaryota > Metazoa > Chordata > Actinopteri > Salmoniformes > Salmonidae > Salvelinus > Salvelinus sp. IW2-2015. The sequence continues at coordinate 4,011,263 of NC_036842.1, read as the reverse complement.
TGTTTGCAATTATGCCCAGAATCTATTCTACCACGGCCATAATCTGCTCCTTTTATTCCTTGTCTCCAACGCTCTAGGCGACCAGTTTTGATAGCCTTTAGCCGCACCCTCATCCTAACTCTCTCTGTTCCTCGGGTGATGTGGAGGTTAACCCAGGCCCTGCATGTCCCCAGACACCCTATTTGTTGACTTCTGTGTCGAAAAAGCCTTGGCTCATGCATGTCAACATAGACGCCTCTCCCTAAGTTTGTCTTTACTCACCGCTTTAGCACACTCTGCCAACCCTGATGTCCTTGCCGTGTCTGAATCCTGGCTTAGGAAGGCCACCAAAAAATTCTGAGATTTCCATACCCAACTATAACACTTTCCCGTCAAGATAGAACTGCCAAAGGGGGAGGAGTTGCAATCTACTGCAGAGATAGCCTGCAAAGTTCTGTCATAACTTTCCAGGTCTATGCCCAAACAGTTCGAACTTCTAATTTAAATTAATCTCTCCAGAAATAAGTCCTTACTGTTGCCGCCTGCTACCGACCCCCCTCAGCTCCAGCTGTGCCCTGGACACCATCTGTGAATTGATCGCTCCCATCGAGCTTCAGAGTTTTGTTTCTGTTAGGTGACCTAAACTGGGATATGCTTAAACCCCGGCAAGTCCTACAATCTAAGCTAGATGCCCTCAATCTCACACAAATCATCAAGGAACCTACCAGGTACAACCCTAAATCCGTCAGCATGGGCACCCTAATAGACATTATCCTGACAACCTGCCCTCCAAATACACCCTGCTGTCTTCAATCAAGATCTCAGCGATCACTGCCTCATTGCCTGTATCCGCTGCGGGTCGCGGTCAAACGACCACCCCTCATCACTATCAAACGCTCCCTAAATCACTTCTGCGAGCAGGCTTTCTAATCGACCTGGCCCGGGTACCCTGGATGGATATTGACTCATCCCGTCAGTTGAGGATGCCTGGTCATTCTTTAAAAGTACTTCCTCACCATATTAGACAAGCATGCTCCGTTTCAAAAAATGCAGAACTAAGAACAGATATAGCCCTTGGTTCACTCCAGACCTGACTGCCTCGACCAGCACAAAAACATCCTGTGGCGACTGCAATACATCGAAGAGCCCACGCGATATGCAACTGTTCAGGGAAGTCAGGAACCAATACACGCAGTCAGTCAGGAAATAAAAGGCCAGCTTTTTCAAGCAGAAATTTGCATCCTGTAGCTCTAACTCAAAAGTTTCTGGGATACTGTAAAGTCCATGGAGAAAAGAGGACTCCTCCCAGCTGCCCACTGCACTGAGGTAGGTAAACACGGTCACCACCGATAAATCCGTGATGATCGAAGACTTCCACAGCATTTCTCATGGCTGCGCCATGCCTTCCTCCTGGCGACTCCAACCTTGGCCAACAGCCCCCCCCCGCTGCTACTCGCCCAAGCCTCCCCAGCTCTCCTTTACCCAAATCCAGATAGCAGATGTTCTGAAAGAGCTGAAAACCTGGACCCATACAAATCAGCTGGGCTTGACAATCTGGACCCCTATTTCCTGAAACTGTCCGCCGCCATTGTCGCACCCCTATTACCAGCCTGTTCAACCTCTCCTTCGTATCATCTGAGATCCCAAGGATTGGAAAGCTGCCGCGGTCATCCCCCTCTTCAAAGTGGGAGACACCTTGGACCCAAACTGTTACAGACCTATATCCATCCTGCCCTGCCTATCTAAAGGTCTTCGAAAAGCCAATAACAAACAGATCACTGACCTCTCGAATCCCACCGTACCTTCTCGCTGTGCAATCCGGTTTCCGAGCCGGTCACGGGTGCACTTCAGCCACGCTCAGGTACTAATGATATCATAACCGGCATCGATAAAAGACAGTACTGTGCTGCCGTCTTCATCGACCTGGCCAAGGCTTTCGACTCTGTCAATCACCATTCTTATCGGCAGACTCAGTAGCCTCGGTTTTTCTAATGACTGCCTGCCTGGTTCACCAACTACTTTGCAGACAGAGTTTCAGTGCGTCAAATCGGAAGGCTGCTGTCCGGTCCTTCTGGCAGCTCTATGGGGGTACCACAGGGTTCAATTCTCGGCCGACTCTTTTCTCTGTATATATCAATGATGTTGCTCTTGCTGCGGGCGATTCCCTGATCCACCTCTACGCAGACGACACCATTCTGTTATACTTCTGGCCTCTTTGGACACTGTGATAACCAACCTCAAACGAGCTTCAATGCCATTCAAACTCCTTCCGTGGCCTCCAACTGCTCTTAAACGCTAGAAAACCAAATGCATGCTCTTCAACCGTTCGCTGCCTGCACACGGCACGCCCGACTTGCATCACACCCTGGACGGTTCTGACTAGAATATGTGGACATCTATAAGTACCTAGGTGTCTGGCTAGACTGCAAACTCTCCTTCCAGACTCATATCACACATCTCCAATCCAAAATCAGATCTAGAGTCGGCTTTCTATTTCGCAACAGAGCCTCCTTCACTCCCGCCGCCAACTTACCCTAGTGAAACTGACTATCCTACCAGATCTGACTTCGGCGATGTCATCTACAAAATGGCTTCCAATACTCTACTCGCAAACTGGATGCAGTTTTATCACAGTGCCATCCGTTTTGTATAAAGCACCTTATTCGACCCCCACTGCGACCTGTATTGCCCTAGTCGGCTGGCCCTCGCTACATGTTCGCCGTCAGACCCACTGGCTCAAGGTCATCTACAAGGCTATGCTAGGTAAAGTGCCGCCTTATCTCAGTTCACTGGTACGAGGCTACACCCACCGTAGCACGCGCTCTAGCAGGTGTATCTCACTGATCATCCCTAAAGCCAAAACCTCATTTGGACGCCTTCCTTCCAGTTCTCTGCTGCCTGCGACTGGAACGAATTGCAAAAATCTCTGAAGTTGGAGACTTTTTATCTCCTCAACAACTTTAAACATCATGCTATCCCGAGCAGCTAACCGATCGCTGCAGCTGTACATATTTCATCGGTATATAGCCCACCCAATTTACCTACCTCACCCCCATACTGCTTTTATTTCCTTTTCTGCTTTTTTTGCACACCAGTATCTCTACTTGCACATGACATCTGAATGATTTACACATCCAGTGTTAACTGCTAAATTGTAATTATCTGATTTATTGCCTACCTCCTCATGCCTTTTGCACACATTGTATATAGATTCTCTTTTTTTCTTTTTTTCTACCATGTTATTGACTTGTTTATTGTTTACTCCATGTGTAACTCTGTGTTGTTGTCTGTTCACACTGCTATGCTTTATCTTGGCCAGGTCGCAGTTGCAAATGAGAACTTGTTCTCAACTAGCCTACCTGGTTAAATAAAGGTAAAATAAAAAAAATAAAAAAATATTAAGCACCTCCAATCCAAAATTTAATCTGGAATCGACTCCCTATTTCGCAACAAAGCCTCCTTCACTCACACTGCCAACCATACCCTCGTAAAACTGACTATCCTACCGATCCTCGACTTTGGCGATGTCATTTACAAAATAGCCTCCAAAACTCTACTCAGCAAACTGGACGCAGTCTATCACAGTGCCATCCGTTTTGTCACCAAAGCCCCATATACCACCCACCACTGCGACCTGTATGCGCTCGTTGGCTGGCCCTCGCTACATATTTGTCGCCAGACCCACTGGCTCCAGGTCATCTATAAGTCTTTGCTAGGTAAAGCTCCGCCTTGACTCAGCTCACTGGTCACGACAACAACACCCACCCATAGCACGTGCTCCAGCAGGTATATCTCACTGGTCATCCCCAAAGCCAACATCCCCTTTGGCCGCCTTTCCTTCCAGTTCTCTGCTGCCAATGACTGGAAYRAATTGCAAMAATCGCTGAAGTTGAAGACTTATATCTCTCTCACTAACTTTAAGCATCAGCTATCTGAGCAGCTTACTGATCGCTGCAGCTGTACAYAGCCCATCTGTAAATAGCCCATCCATTCTACCTACCTCATCCCCATATTGTTTTTATTAACTTTTTTGCTCTTTTGCACACCAGTATTTCTACTTGCACAACATCTGCACATCTATCACTCCAGTGTTAATTTGATAAAATGTAATTACTTCGCTACTATGGCCTATTTATTGCCTTACCTCCTTACGCCATTTGCACACACTGTATATAGACTTTTTCTTTGTGTTATTGACTGTACGTTTGTTTATTCCATGTGTAACTCTGTGTTGTTGTTTGTGTCGCATTGCTTTGTTTTATCTTGGCCAGGTCGCAGTTGTAAATGAGAACTTGTTCTCAACT
>NC_036842.1:3997778-4000420 GCF_002910315.2 Salvelinus sp. IW2-2015 | reverse complement strand
CTCTCTGTATGGCTAGCCCTCTGAACCTCAGCCTCCTCTTATTAGATTTAACCATAAATATTTGATGACTGCTCCTCTCTCTCCCTCGCCCTCTCTAGTCTCTCTCTCTCTGTCTCTCTCTTTCTTTCTCTCTCTCTCTCTCTAGCTCTCTCAGCCAAGCCAAGGGCATTCAAGGTCGGGAACTGCCGCATCCTTTCCTGTGGGGAGGCAGGGGGCGCAGCCTGGGAGGAGTCACGGGACTACAGGAGTGGAATGGTGGGTATACCCTTCAAACACACCTGGTTCTCTGCTGCTGCAAGAGGTATAGGTGAGATACTGACAATATGATGAATGGAGGAAAGAGAATATAAAGAGTTTGTGAGAAATAAAGTAGAGGTATAGATAAGAAGAGAGCAATGGAGAGACAGAGAGATATAGAGAGATAGAGAGCGATAGAGAGAGAGAGAGAGAGAGAGAGACAGAGAGAGAGACGGAGAGAGAGACAGGACCAGATATAAAACCCAGATAAAGAGAGAGCCAGTGACAGCAAAGGGTTCTGAGGAGAGAAGCCACGTCAGCCATCCTGGCAGGTGGACTGGATAGAGAAGAGGATATCCACACATCTGCGTTCCCAGTCTCTAGACAGAGAAGAGAGCAGAGTTGAGCTGCTAATTATTTATCCTGTGTTGTTGTCTGCCTGTCCGCCTTCCGGAATAATCACACGCGCACGCGCACGCGCACACACACACACACACACACACACACACACACACACACACACACACACAGTCTCCCTCCCCCCATGCAGTTTCAAAGCATTTGTAGTGGGTCCTGCTCTGAAGCTGGTATTTACTCAGGTTTAGTTAGCTAGCAGCCGGTAGTCTTGGCCCTAGGGGCCCAGAGGGGCCATCTATTTCCCTCTACTCCTAACGCCTCCCAGCTACCAGAGTCAACAGTTCAACAGCCCCCCGCTCTCTCTACTTCTCTACTACCATTCCTCCCGCATTCTGTGGATCCCAACTAACTCTCACTCACCCTCTGCTCGTTTCCTGCCCCACTTCTTACACACCCCTGGTCAGTAATGGAGTGGTGGGTCATTACTCCAGGCACATACACACAGATATACAGTACACACACACACACACACACACAGAGGTAAATGAATATCGGCAAGCAGGCACTCACAGCAAATACTGTACAGCCCTCTAGTCTCTCTCTACCACTCCCAGCCCTTCAACCTGCAACTCACCTCCACATGCATACTTTACCACCCTACCCAGATCCCTCAGTCAGCACTCCCACAGTCCCCTCTGTCCACTGAGGCTACATACAGGTATGATTTATGATTTACTCTCTCTGACTATCTGGTAATGACACCCCAGGATACAGTAAATCATCACACAGACACAGACACACACACACACAAACACCATCCTACAGTAAACCGTGTATCTCTGGAGCCTTTCAGACAGGTAGCAGCACTTGAAGGGGCCTTTCCCGAGAGCTGCCACGCAGCCAGGCGAACGACAGGCGGACAGCCTAGTACTGAAACAGCTGCTTCGGAGGCCTCGCCACACACTATTGCTACATACCATGACAGCGGGAACAGCTCAGAGAGAACAGACAGGTAGCAGCACTTGAAGGGGCCTTTCCCGAGAGCTGCCACGCAGCCAGGCGAACGACAGGCGGACAGCCTAGTACTGAAACAGCTGCTTCGGAGGCCTCGCCACACACTATTGCTACATACCATGACAGCGGGAACAGCTCAGAGAGAAATGGTAATGACACCCCAGGATACAGTAAATCATCACACAGACACAGACCACCACACACACAAACACCATCCTCCTACAGTAAACCGTGTATCTCTGGAGCCTTTCAGACAGGTAGCAGCACTTGAAGGGGCCTTTCCGAGAGCTGCCACGCAGCCAGGCGAACGACAGGCGGACAGCCTAGTACTGAAACAGCTGCTTCGGAGGCCTCGCACACACTATTGCTACATACCATGACAGCGGGAACAGCTCAGAGAGAAACGGGGGGGGGGGGGGAGAAGAGGAAGGGCGAGACGGAGCGAGGGGAGCTGCTGATCGACGGGACCAGGTCGTTCAACCAGCTGTTGGTACCAGGCACTTCGGAGCGTGGAGCGCGGAAGACTAGAGGAGGCCGAGGTGGAGAAGAGGAGGGGCGAGGAGGAAGGGGCAGAGGGGGTGGAGGGCGGGGTGGGAAGGGGGCGAGAGGAGGGTGAGGGAGCGGAGAGACGGGAAGTTTGATGCTTTTAGTGCATACGGTGGAGCAGATAGCTCGCAAAGACTCCTGTGGATGGAGGCAGAAGTCATGTCTAACGGCAGAGCAGAGGTACTCGAACAGGGTGCTACGAACACATGCGTAGGCAGCCAACGATGCCCTATAGTAAGTGAAATGGAGGGCTTTGCCCACGACCGGGCGTGACTAGTAGGCGCCTGCTGGTACTGTGTGCGCGCTCGGAGCTACCCGAAGCCCCCGGAAGAACTGACTGTCGGTGAGCGCCGATGACAGGCCAAACTAATCCCGCATCACTCGGGATCACTGCCCTGTGAATCCTGCTTAGCCAGTGCATCCAGCATTCGATAGGCGCCGATTAGACGGAAAGGTCGACCTGGCAGACGGAGCGAGAAGCGAGCGAA
>NC_036842.1:3968172-3997753 GCF_002910315.2 Salvelinus sp. IW2-2015 | reverse complement strand
AGAGAGCTGGAGAGAGAGAGAATCTCATAGCTAGAGAGAGAGAGCTGTAAATGTCAGTGTGTGAGCTGTAATTATGGAGCTGGGCTCAACAGCTGTAGAGTTTGCTCATGAGTGGTGTATTACAGATAAKCATGAATAGAGCACTTGTAGAGAGACCAGAGCTGGTCTCTGCTGTGGAGATACACTTGGCTCTGTTTGTTCAGTGGGGCTGGGCAGTGGGAGGGAAGTAGGACGGGAGAGAGGGAGGGAGAGGCTGATTGCTTTGGTTAATTCACTATATGAATGAATGAGGGGCTTAGACGTGAGTCTCCATTTCTCTCTGCTGGCCACGTGGCTATACAGTACACAGGGGAAAACAGGGGAAATATTGGAGCACACGGCAAACTGGAGTGTTATAATTGAGTCGACAGTATGTTTGTATCTAAGTGTCTGTAGTTTTAGACTATCTTGCTGTGTTGTAATATATCGGTCTCGAGTCCAGTGACGAGGCCACATATTGAGTGTCTCGGTCTTGGATGCATTTGTACTCGGTTTTGATTCGGGTTTTGATTCGGTCTCAATTTCTTCCCGACATCAGCGAGACCAGCAGAGTAAAAATAAAACTCTGAATTATCAGCTTCCATTCAATCGGCGCATAAAACCGCATATACAGACTTTATGTATTGTGCACCTCCGTTTTGCCATGGAGCAGCTCACAGAAGAATAACATCGGGAGCCGGTAGGGTAGGAAAGACGTTCCAACTTATGATATCTACCAGTAAATACTAACGAAGGCAACAATGGGTATGCAAACCAGGTAATGGAAAAGTTTAGACCGAAGTGTTGGCTAGTAGGCTATTTGTGATGCGCAATTGTCATAATATGCAATGTGCATCAGGGGCTTAGACATGGATGGGCCTGGGTGTACAGAGGCCCACCCACTGGAGAGCCACACGCTGACAGGCCCACGCAATCGGATTGATGTGGTTTAAGCATTGTTGTGGACTTGGACCATCACATTTGTCTTTTTTCTATAAAAAAAAAAAAAAGGTGAGATTTTGAGTGAAAATCAGATAAATCTATACGAAGACTAATAAAAAACAGTTGTTTTTTTATTTACACAGGGTGACTTTCTGTAATGTCTGATCCCAACTCACACTCTCAAACACATAGATAGATCCCTGAACGCAGCTCACTTTCCAGCCCACTTTCCAGTCACCTGAATACAGATCACCTGTTCACGCGCCTGTATGTCATTTACACACACGATTTAGTTCAGTTCTTTGCGCCCCGTCCTTGTGAGGTTTTGTTTGTTTTGATACACATTCTATTCGGAGCTCTGTTTATTTCCATATTAGTCCTCCTGTGTATCGTAGTTTTTGGCCATCCAAACTAACGATGCCTTTTTGCCTATTCTCCGCCTGTACTTTTGCCTATCAGATTTCCTGTCGTCGACCTCTTGCCTGATCTCCCGGACTACGTTACTAGCCTTTTCTCTGCCTGTACTGTTACCTTTTTGGATTCCCTGTGTATAACCTTCTGCCTGGCCCTGGACCCAGCTACCTGCCTCCTCCTGTGGTCCTTTGCTATTAAAACACCTGCTGCGCCCTGCGCTTGAAACCAGCACTCTGTCTCCAATCGTATTCATTACACTTTCCTTCACTGCACTGGGTAGGCCATTTGGGAACTATTTAGCTAAATTAGAGTGTACCCTCTTCTCCAGGCACCACTGCACAGGGCCGATGGAAAGACAGCAGTCCCACACAGCATGATGTTAAAGGATAAGCAGTCCATAAACTCGGACATAATAAGCCAGTAGGTCCCAATCATAAGAATTAAAAAACACCACCATTAAGCATTTCCCAATCAAAATGTACAACTATTACTTCCCATTGCAAAAAGGCATTTCACGTTTGGCACACAAAGTATCCTGTGGCCTAATGTTTAAAGTTTWAAGTGGAACTGACAGTGTTTGAACTACTTTGCAGATATGAAACAGACAGACAGACAAATATCAAATTCCTCGTTTATGCTACAAAACCAACTTCMTAAGAGGTTTTAAAATAGGTTCTATTTGACTCARCATTCCATGACGTACACTAAGGCATTGTTGKCAGAATAGATAGATACWTTGTTGGCAGAATAGATAGATGCAGTTCAATGCATGATTCATATAATTCACCAATACTTTTCTTGGTAGTCCAAAAAAATATTGCTATMAGGTTGTAAAWYACAGCTGGCCTGGTACATTGTTTGCTGCCTCAATTCGGCATGCACCGTTTCAGTTTCAATGACTCAATATTTTGGACAAAAACGGACAAATGTAACTAACGTTGGGAATGTCAATACGATCAAACTGTCAAGGGCAATGACCACAAGTCAGTCATAACGTGGCTAACAGGCTAGTTTACAGTATAAATGTGTGTAGCAAACTAAAAACACAGAGCCTAACGTTAGCTAGATAGCTAGCTAGCTGCTAGGAGATTGTCATGACATGCCATTGGAGGAGTAGGTGAGTGACTGCCTCATATCGTTTTTCGGTGGCTATGCACAGCTAGAGATGCAGGTGTCATTTGGTTAGCTAGCAAGAACTTGAACGACTGTTATCCAGTTCGAAAATCTCTTGCATTCCCAAATTCACTCTGGCTATCTACTCCRAYTTCTGAGCGCTCTYGTCTGASTGTGCCAGAACGTAGAACAACGGTTGAATTTACCAATGTGCAACACCCTGCTGAATATGACAAACATAGGCAAAAAAGTGATAGTTGGTCAAGAACGCTCTAGATAACATGTAAACAGTCTAATCAGCTCTGCTACGGCGAGTACAATGGTCAGATTCAGGTGTTCTCTCATTTGTGTCTGGAAGTAGCTAGCTAGCAAGCTAGCCAACTTTAGCCAGTTAGCTTGGGTGCTTGGTTGGGAAAAGCATGCATTGGCAGGCAAGCTGCAGAAGGACGAGGAGGCTACAATTCCCCATCGTTTATCAGTGCAATTTTGACGGTCAACTAGCTGAAAAAGTTTCTGAGGGTTTATCTAATGTTCCTTTAGCTCATCTTGCTCTGGCTAGCATTAGTTGTTGATCTTGTAGTTGATGATGTGCATAACTGAGGGAGAGAGAGCCTACAAGCATTTTGCTACATCCGCAATAACATCTGCTAAACACGTGTATGTGACCAATACGATTATGGTTGTTTGATCAATAACACTGTAGAGTTCCCAAATGTAAGAGGACTCCCGTGGTGTTTACATATTTGCAGAAATCCATTCAGGTGTATTTTGTGGCTTTTGGCAAATGCATTCTAATGATCTAAAGTCGCACTGTAGCAAATGCATGTAAACACACAGTAAGGTTGAAAGTGTATGATGACAGGCCCATGTGGCAAATGGCTTGTTTGTATAAAGGCCTACTGTAGCTCTGATTGGCAACAGTGTCTATTAATTGTATATGTAATCCCTAAACATTCTAAGAATTTAAGTTGTTGCTTGTCAGATTTTTTGTTGTTGTGTGTGTTATATTCTTCCTGGGGGTGTACATTAACAGATTTTAATAAGATTTCATGTTGCTAAAACACTGTCAGTTCCACTTTAAATGCAACCATTTTTCACACACATAAGTTATTTTCAAAGAGATGGCTAACAACAAAGTGCTGCAATAAAAAACACAGTTCCACTCACCAGATTAGTATAATTTGAAACGTAACTTCTTGTGAAAGTTATTCTTGCAAAGGGAGAAGCTAACAAATTAGCAACACCGTCCTCTTTGATAACACCTGCTGCAGCTGGTGCAAACTAGCCGACAACAAAAGCTAGCTAGACCTTGGGAAAATTACTGCTCATGCCTGGTGGCCTTCAAGATCGCAGAAGTTTCCATGTGTTTTTGTAAAAAAACAGTCAAATCAAATCAAATCTATTTTATATAGCCCTTCGTACATCAGCTGATATCTCAAAGTGCTGTACAGAAACCCAGCCTAAAACCCCAAACAGCAAGCAATGCAGGTGTAGAAGCACGGTGGCTAGGAAAAACTCCCTAGAAAGGCCAAAACCTAGGAAGAAACCTAGAGAGGATCCAGGCTATGAGGGGTGGCCAGTCCTCTTCTGTCCCACCCAATAAGTCAAAAAGTGATTGGTTGATTCCACTGTCACTCCAAAATGTCGGCCTAATACAGTTGAATGGCAGATGCCRTTATCTAGCTTCTGATGGCCTAGCCAATGGCTGACTTAGGTAGCTAGATTTATCTTCCTAGAGACCAGCAAAGAAAAATCCTGATTGGATATTTTTTCTTCTTCAGCGTTAACCCTTTCCTTTCCCCCCAAAAAATGAAGAAATTAAATCAGAACATCATCGATTTGTTCTTGAATCAGTCTTGCTTTAGGTGGTCTCGAACACAACACTGCTGTCTTGTCATTATTATTATTATTATAGGATCTGAGGAAGAATAAACAAAACATTACACATTGTTAAGTCTCTCGTCMCAGCCTTAGCATTAGCTGATTTAGTTCTCAGTGCCATTATCTACATATTAATTACACCAAATGACTACAAATGCCCTTATTAGTCCCCAAAGTCCAACCATGGTCAGCAGGTCTCCAGTGTGCTGAGGTCAAGCTGTCCCTCCTCAGCCTCTCTGACCTTTAGGTCATCAGGGACTTGACCCCTGACCCCTGACCTCTACCTCAGAGTTGGGTCACCTGCATCCTCTGGTAACATGTAAGCCTGGGGGGTCATAAGGTTTACCAGATGGTGATACATAAAGATCATTATTCACATGAACTAGTTCTATACCCCGAGGCGTAGCATATCAGCATACCATAGGAGATTGCACAGAAGTATATCCTGAAATCGACACTACACGTTTTAATCCTCTTTAAAGATCACCAGAGTCACCCAAACAACACACAGAGAGATTTGTGAACCTGAGAAAATAGGAAAGGATTGCACTATCCCTGAGTCCTTGACCAGAGTGAGGTCCCTCAGAGCAGACACTAAATCCAACGCACACACTGACAGGATGCAAGTGCACAGTGGAGGAGAACGTCATGTCATTCGCTGCACCATCTTGGCTCCACACAAGGAAGAAGAGATGAGGCACAGATAGCAGGGCAGGGTCTGCGTCTGGCTAGGACTCCTATCTCCATCGTGTGGTGAAACATACGCCACTGCACCTCTATGTGCTGTGCTAACGCTCTACTGTCCTGTGATGAAGGGTTCGTGCAGAGTCTAGAGGCTTTACTGTAAGCTTGGGATTGGTTTATCTGTTGATCTGACTGGGATGGGACCAGACGACATGCTCCTTGCTTTGTATTCTCGCTATCTTTGCCCCGCCACACTCCCTTCCCACCTTACGTAATACTTGTGATTCTACATCATCCTTACTTCATCCTCTATCTGCTAAGCTCCTATTTGAATTCCAGCTCTACCTGCACATGCACACATGCACTCACACACAGACACACACATCACCAGCCCCTAGTATTAATGGGCTGTGTGGCGGACGGTATTGGCAGTGTTGGAAGTGGAGTCGTCTGCGTCAGTGATCAACGCTGTTTGTTGCATAGATCGACGATGAATTATCCTTTCTGTTTACTCCTGAACTACTGTCACGCACACGTATATATACACACACACACACACACGAATGCGCACGCACACACAGGCATAGGAACAAAACAAATCCAACACAAGTACCTCAATACAGTGTTTCAAAGTAACCCCAAGTCTCCCCACACTGCCATACTACCAACCCTCTCCATACCAACCCTATCAACTCACTAATCCAAGAGGTCCTAAGGCAAAATGTGACCAAGGTGTGATCGCCAGGGCAACAGAGAACTCCTACAACTTTAACGCCGGGGCAACAGACCACTCTACAATTGATGCAAAGCTTCTAATCTAATAAAGGGTCGAGGGCCTCCGAGATAGAGCAGAGAATCAAAACCCAAGAACAGTCTTTGTTTTTTCTCCTCTTCCACCTCCACTCTCCAGCCCCCCCATAACCTAACTGGCATCGCTGATCCCAAGTGGAGTGACTGACCCTGGGGCACGGATGGGGAGGCACACCCCTCTATCCCCTTCACCTCCCAGGAGCTCTGGACGCGGTTGACTGTTCTGGCGTGAAGAGGACTGGCAAGCTCTTAACAACAACGCCCTGCGCTGTGCTGTACTGTGCCAGGCAGCTAAAGCTGGAGAAGCTACTTAGCAACCAACTCCCTTGTCCTGGAAAGAGAGAGGGAGGGAGGGGGAGAGAGAGGGATAAGGTAGGGATAGAGGATAAAGGGATGAAAGAGACAGATGAGGGTAGGATAGTAAGAGAGAGAGAGAGAGAAAGAAAGAGGGGGGAAGGGAGAGAGAGAGGGCAAGGAGACAGGCAAGAGAGAGAGAGAGCGGGAGAGAAAAAGAGAGGGGACAAAGGAGAGCGAGAGAGTGAGAGAGCGTAAGAAAAGAGAGAGGAAAGAAAGAGGGCAACAGAGAGCAGAGCACACCTGCTGTTCAGTCAGCTGCGTGGAAGAGAAGAGGAGGAAAGAGCACACCATGGAAGTCACCTTCAAGTTCCTGGTCCCTGTGTGTGTGTGTGTGTGTGTGTGTGTGTGTGTGTGTGTGTGTGTGTGTGTGTGTGTGTGTGTGTGTGTGTGTGTGTGTGTGTGTGTGTGTGTGTGTGTGTGTGTGTGTGTGTGTGTGTGTGTGTGTGTGTGTGTGTGTGTGTGTGTGTGTGTGTGTGTGTGTGTGTGTGTGTGTGTGTGTGTGTGTGTGTGTGTGTGTGTGTGTGTGTGTGTGTACTAAGAAGCTCTCAGGTAGAGGGGCTGAGGAAGAGGACTGCACCACTGCTGACACAATGACGTCAAACTGTGAGATCTAGTGATAGCAGAAAGTGTTAAAAGATGTATCACATTCACCATCATGCTATAATTTGCCAACATGTTGTCTTGATTGAACGAAAAGATGGTTAACACTGTAACACCCCTAACCACACAGATATTGCCTAAAAAATGTCATGCAAAATCTCCATTCAAAACCCTTTAATGCTCCCATTGATTCTCCCTGCTGGTACATTGTGTTGGGAGTTGTGCCACTTGCAGGCTGGGACAAGCCTAAAGAGAGCGAGAGAGAGAAAGTGTTGACGAACCAGCTAGAGAGGTAGAGAGAGGGGAGTCCGAGTCGTGTGATGAATGCTGATTGATGTCACCCCCGTGCTAATGTCTAATGTCTGACTCACTGTAGAACAGAGTTGATCATCCATAGAGAGGCCTGTGTGGGGGAGAGGAGTAGAAAGAATCTAACTTCACTTTACCCACAGACCTAATTCAACGGGGTAACATGGAGCGCTATTAATCCACTTTTTAGACAAGATATTGCATACCAGACACCATATATGGAGGGCTCCCGAGTGGCTAAGCGGTCTAARGCACTGCATCTCAGTGCAAGAGGCATCACTACAGTMACTGGTTCGATTCCAGGCTGCATCACATCCGGCTATGATTGGGATTCCCATAGGGCGGAGCACAATGGGCCCAGCTTCGTCTGGGTTTGGCCGGTGTAGGCCGTCATTGTAAATAAGAATTGGTTCTTAACTGACTTGCCTAGTTAAATAAAGGTTAAATATAAAAACATATATATATCCTGATGCCTAGTCACCTATACATATCTACCTCTATCATTCCAGTATCCCTGCACATTGTAAATATGGTAGTGGAACTGACTGACGTTTTTGTTCTACCCTATGTTATTTTTACTATGACATTGTTATTGATTACTGCATTGTTGGGTTTAGAGCTTGCAAGAAAAGCATTTCACTGTACTTGTGCACGTGACATTACAACTTGAAAATTGAAGACCAGAGATGCAAAACAGCACTCAAATAAATAATTCACGCCAATGTTTTTCACTAAGTTAGAACTGAGTCTTCTCTGAGAATAGAGAATAGATGATCAGGTCTCCCTTCCCCAGACATCTCTGTTTATTTGACGGTCGGTGAGCAGCTATACTCCTCTTTTTTCTCATCCCTTCGCCTGTCACTCCCCCCYCTCTCTCTCTCTCGCTCTCTTTGTCCCACTCTTTCCTCTAAGGCAGCAGAGTGGGGAGGTGTGCAATACAGGAGGAGGAAGAAGGCCATGTTGAGTAGAGAGAAAGAGAGAGTGCGAGAAAGAGAGAGAGAGAGAGAGAAATGGAAAGAGAAGTTTTCTGTGTGGATGATCTAATTTTCAACACAATGAGTGCAATTCATCTATAACCCACGGGGTCAATTAATAATACGTCTTCATTTTACATGAACTAAATTATATGTATCTCAAGGTTTACAGACTGTAATATTGCAGGTGAGGAAAGCGAGGTCAGTATTTCCGTGAGTTTCTCTATATCTGTCTTCATCTCCCTATGTCTGTACTGCTGGCCGTACATCGATGTGGCATTGAGGGGGACCTATTTCATCTCACAAAATGAGACAAGGAAGGGAGGAGAGATGGAGGTGGTGAAAGAGAGAGGAGAGGGAGGTAGAGAGGGAGAGCGAGCACGTTCAAGATCGGAGAGAGATGAGGAGAGAGAGAGAGAGAGAGAACTATGAATCATTGACATCTTGTTGTGGTCTGGGTGAAATTAGACCAACACACACAGAGAGATGGCTGTCAACAGCCCTATGAGAACATGTGGGTACACACACACACACACACACATACACAGGAAAGGAAAGGTGGGTACACACACAGTCCAAGGTGACACTAGCGACGTCTTAGATTCATTAACCAACTAGAAGCAGGAAGGGAGCACTGTGCAGCAACATCACAGATCAGACAGCCCTGGAACTGATGAGGTGACACAATGTTAGGAAAGCTTCTCGCTGGATGACTAACCAAAACTTAAGGGAGATAGCAGTCGTATAATAGAATTTAATAGATCTTAACTGTCCATCTGAGGAAGGAAAATAGACGAAGGCTGATGATGGATCAGACTTCAGTATTCAGTGACGCTGAAAGCCGTGCGCTTGTGCAGGTCTGAAACCATATTCTCGTACAAACTCACTGACAGCCCTGAGCCTCATAACAACCCAGTGCTGTCTCACAACCTCCCCCTCCTCACACCCCTCTCCTTCTCCTCCTCCCTCCTTCTCCCGCCTCCCGCCTCCCCCTACAACCTCCTCCCCCTCTCCTCCCCCGCCTCTCGTCTCTATCACATTGGTTCTGTGATTGATGCCCAAGCTCATAGAGAGTCGAGGGCTCGTACGTCAACAGCCGTTGTCACGTTACTAGTTATTACCCTTCACACAGGCTGTCAGAGCAACCCGTGTGCCAACCAAGCTCTTAGAAAACCCAATAAAAACAGGAATTGAGAATATCACACATACTCACGCACGACAGCATGCACACACACGCGCGCACACACACACACACACACACACGCGCAAACACAGTGCGCATGCAAGCACAAACAAACACACAAGCAAAAAGCCTCATAAAACCAGTTGATTCCAAGAATAGGCCTGCATCTCAAAAAGCTGCGGTGTTGTTGACAGGTATGTGTGTGTGTGATCAATAAAAAAAATCAGTGGATGACCCTGGGATTCTATGGGATGCCACCAAAGATTTCATAACAAAAAATGATCCAACTGCATTTGCGTCTGGGTTGAATAAATCCAAATGTAAGAAGATGTCAGATGAGCGTTCTAAGACCAGGTAGGTCTTACTCTTTCCAAAGTCAAGACAGAACTTCATTTATTGATAAGACAGAGAGCAAAATTTGCCATCCATTGAGTTAGTCTCAACCATTACCTCTGTGGTCATTGTCCTGGTCGTTTACTGGCCAACAAGCTACACAGCATTGATCAATTCGCTGATTTAGCAACTACTGAATCCGAAACGGGAATTACTATCAGAACCCAAATGAATCGATCAAAGACTCCCRCTTCTATAAAGAACTGTACACCTCTGATTGTTAATCCACACCAAGCCAGATTAAGTCCTTAAATCCTAACTCCTCTTCTCAACAGAAAAAGCCACCTCGCTGGGAGCCCAAATCTCTCTCAGTGAAGTCAAAAAGGGCATTGCATAGCATGAATAAAGACAAATCATCGGGATGGGACCGTATTCCTCCTGAGGTCTGTTAAAAATGTTGAATCAATTAGGTCCACTATTGCTCGAAATGACTAACACAGCAGTTCACGAAGGTCCATTTGGGAAAGATGTGAATACAGCGCTAATTTCTCTTACATTAAAAAAAGGTAAGGTTGCCACCTAATGTTCTCCATATTGTCTCCTATCTTTAATAAACACCATGTCTTTAAACTGTCACCCAGTTTCAAGACTTAATTACCCAAATTGGTCCACGTGGACCAAAGTGGGTTTGTTAAACATTTATCCTCGGATAACGTCCTTCGACTGTTACGTATCTTAGATGCTTCATCAGAAACAACATTTCCTTGGGCTGTATTGTCTCTCAATGCWGAAAAAAGCTTTTGATAGACTAGAAGGGACATAATGCCAAGACTGTGCAAAGCTGTCATCAAGGCAAAGGGTGGCTACTTTGAAAAATCTCACATTTCAAATATATTTTGATTTGTTTAACACTTTTTTCGTTACTACATGGTTCCATATGTGTTATTTCCTAGTTTTGTTGTCTTCACTACTTTCTACAATGTAGAAAATAGTAAAAAATTAAGAAAAACCCTGGAATGAGTAGGTGTGTCTAAACCTCTGACTGGTACTGTAGTAAAATTCATTTTTGGCCATTTTTTTTTCTAACAAAATGTTATCTAGAATAAAAACTGTACAACATATCAACAATTCCCTCTAGGCAAGTCTGGAGARTATATCKAAGGATAACTACACAACATTTGATGAACGCAGATGCTTCTGAAGCTGAGAGAAATGAGTTTGCATGTGGTGAGAGTCTGACTTTTGGGAAATGGCCGTTAAAGACGAGTACACTGCATTTAGACTACCAAACCGCAAACACCTATTTAGACACAGTCATCATGTCTTCAAAGTAAGTTACTAAATATAGTACAATATCTAACACTATCTGAAATGGACTATGATCTTTGAAAATGTGTCCATTTTAACTTAAATGGATATTGTACCTGTAACCCCACCCCCAACAAAAAAAATAAAACTGGAGCAAAAAAAGTGTGTGTGTGTTCTCACATTGGTGTTTGGTTAATGGTCAGGGTTGGGTAGGTTACTTTCTAAATGTAATCTGTTACAGTTACATTGTATTCAGTAACGTAATGTTTGGATTACCCAAACTCAGTAACATAATCTGATTACATTCGGTTACTTTTAGATTACTTTCCCCTGAAGAGGCATTAGAAGAAGACAAGAATGTATGTTMCCAATTGAACGACATCTATTGCAGGATAAATCAATGTTAAWGTTTACATAGYTGGCCATATATGGATGTTACATTTTACTTTATGGGTTGGTTATGTAGGCTTCTTCGAACCCATCACTTTCTATCTACATATAATAATACGATTCAATTATATCTTTACATTAAAAACCAAAGTCCATCAGAATTCCAGTCATTCCAATAAATGTTACACCCCTTGATCTTCAAGAATAGGACTTGGAAATATGGAAGTATAGTTTAGCCAAATTGTTTTACCTGAGAAGAACCCCAAAACTAAGGATTTACTAGCCAGCCCTACTCTGTTGTTTATGATTTTGTTGTCATGGAGGACTGATTGGGCTCATTGATTTGAGTTGAAAAATAGATGCTGCGCTCATGGAATGGCATGCTTTGAGCACTACTGAAAAGTGCTATTTACATGTGAAAAATGAATGTCATATGCTACATTTGCTATAGGCCTATTGTTTATCTTTTTGTTAGTGACACTTTGATATCTTGATAATATGCAGCTGTTTAAAGGGCAAATTCACAGATTAAACAATAACAAAACCCAGTCTCTGTTTTAGTAAAAAGCTGAGGGATGGGCCTGGAGAAATGTAACCACGCTCAGATTAATAGACAGAGCTATGGATGCAAGGACTGACCATCCATGATATCACAATTGTTGTTTTAACCATGTTATGAGGCTAAACAGTGTTTGTTTACATTCACACTGTTTACAAACATTGGGGTAAAACAAGCTTATATTTTGGGTTCTCGTGGAGTGTGACAGTTGAACTAAGCTCGTGAGGCATTTTGTCACGTTCTGACCTTAGTTCTTTTGTATTTTCTTTGTTTTAGTGTGGTCAGGGCGTGAGTTGGGTGGGTTATCTATGTTTTGTGTTTCTATGTTGGGTTTGTCGTTTGGCCTGATATGGTTCTCAATCAGAGGCAGGTGTTTGTCATTGTCTCTGATTGGGAACCATATTTAGGTAKCCTGTTTTGTCTTTTGGTTTGTGGGTGTTTGTCTTCCGTGTCAGTGTTTGTCGCCACACGGTACTGTTTCGTTTGTTCACTTTGTTTATTGTTTTGTTCCAGTGTTCAGTTTTGTTTATTAAAAAGACATGAACACTTACCACGCTGCGCTTTGGTCCGATCCTTCTTCCACCACAGACGATCGWTACACATTTAGATGTTATATTCTTCAAGAATCAATGGATATATACTGTATATATATATATATAATTTATAAATCCAAAAAGGGATGTAGCAACTACAGATTGCCCCTTTAAGTCTATCAAAAGTGTGCAACTTTGAGCATGTKTCCATTAGGTYTATGGATAACTTTCTTTATCAGCGTGAATTAGATTGAGCAATAAAAGCCCCACTTTTATTCCACAGGTTTGGATCCGCGCTATGCAGCTGCTGCAAGAGAGCATTTTTCACTGTCTGTCCACTGTTTTCTAAAACAATGATTGATAGGCAGCTTAAACTTCTTGGATTCAACCATTATTGGGTTCAAATAAACATTTAGATTTGTGAACTGCCGTCCACAACAAGAACAATCCGTAAAGAGAAAATAGCTAAATGAGAGAGCAGCAGTGTGATTCACATCAATGTGCCATGTAGATATCAATAATAAGTGATATCCGTATCGCCGTAGACTACACCACTGCTGTCATCCTTACCTCCAAGCATTTATTAAAGTTAGATAATCTTTGGATGCCGACAGCAGTCGCACCATTGGAAGACATAACTTGGACTGTAGCCTACAAAAGCCGATTCCTGCTCTTTTCCCGCGATCCATCAAACACATTTGGTGTGTCATCATAGTGGTCTCTGACATCATAGTGGTGGTCTCTGACATCATAGTGGTCTCTGACTTATGATCAGACTCACTCAGGTGRAACAAACTTAAACYTKCGCCTTTTTTCAATGSTRATTTGAATGTCATTGAGAAAATAGAGAAGTGTCAACGATTTTTTTTCGCAAACATCCTTTCAGAATTTAAAAGCAATCCTCGAAGTAATCATCCAGTTTTTCAAAAGTATCAGTAATCTGATTACATTATTTTTGCTGGTAACGTAACGGATTACAGTTACCGTTTTTTTGAAATCCCTTACATGTAACGGATTACATGTAATGTGTTACTCCCCAACCCTGTTGACGGTTGATACATTGTTGATACATTGCCAGTGTACTGGGGGGTAGGCAATAGATGCACACACAGACCCAGGTTGCTCCTAGACACACAGGAGCTGTGTGTGTGTGCATGCGAGCGAGCGTGTGCGTGTTTCAGCCATCTTGCCTCCTATCTTCTGCTCCTGCGTTGGAGGCAGACAGGACAGAACAGAACGGTGTCTGAACAGTGATACCCCTGCCCGATATAGAGCCGTCACTCAGGCCCTGTCTGGCTGTCTGGGAACAACCTGGGTCACACACACACACACACACACACACCACACACCACACACACACACACACACACACACACACACACACACACACACACACAACACACACACACAACACAAACACGCACACACACACACACACACACACACACACACACAGAGCCCCTATTCTCACTCCCACATATCTCCCCGTCACCTCACTGAATCACACACATAACGACAATAACCTCACATCATGTTCACGTTGGCGAACACAGATCAATATGGCCTTCTGAATGCGATGATAATTTATAGATCCATGTGATGCATCATTAAACATTGAACATGAAACATCATTAAACACGGTACCAAATGGCACCCTATTCCCTATATAGTGCACTACTTTTGACCAGAGTAGTGCACTATATAGGGAATAGGATGCCATTTGGGACGTTGTTAGTAAGGCATTCACTGTGTACTCATATGTAATTAAAGACGGTTTATAATTCTGACAACACCTAATTTGACATGCACACATATGACCAATTTGTCCGTAGTTCTTTGTTTAAACATGCATGTACTCTAAGTTGATACGCTGGTAATAACTAAGCACTCGTTGGGAGCCTGATTCATCTTCGGAAACAAAAATATAAATGCATCATGTAAAGTGTTGGTCCCATGTTTCATGAGCTGAAATAAAAGATACCAGAAATGTTCTATACGCACAAAAAGCTTATTTCTCTCAAATTTTGTGCACAAATTTGTTTACACCCCTGTTACTGAGCATTTCTCCTTTGACGAGATAATCCATCCACCTGACAGGTGTGGTATATCAAGAGGCTGATTAAACAGCATGATCATTACACAGGTGCACCTTGTGCTGGGGGCAATAAAATGCCACTCTAAAATGTGCAGTTGTGTCGCACAACACAATGCCACAGATGTCTCAAGTTGAGGGATTGTGCAATTGGCATGCTGACTGCAGGAATGTCCACCAGAGCTGTTGCCAGAGAATTKAATGTTAATTTCTTTACCATAAGCTGTCTCCAATGTCGTTTTAGAGAATTTGGCAGTACGTCTAACCGGCCTCACAACCGCAGACCATGTAACCATGCCAGCCCAGGACCTCCGCTTCTTCACCTTAGGGATCGTCTCAGACCAGCCACCCGGACAGGAGTATTTCTGTCTGTAATAAAGCCCTTTTGTGGAGAAAAGTCATTCTGATTGGCTGGGCCTGGCTCCCCAGTGGGTAGGCCTATTGCCTTCCCAGGCCCACCCATGGCTGCGTCCCTGCCCAGTCATGTGAATTTCCTAGATTAGGGCCTAATGAATTTATTTAAATTGACTGATTTCCTTATATGAACTGTAACTCAGTAACATTTTTGAAATTGTTGCATGTTGCGTTTATATTTTTGTTCATTATACAGTACATTATAATTAGCTGTATTCCCATGTTTTCTGTGATAAAGATGGTACAGAATCTCAATTACGGTCCTATTCTTATCCTATCCTTATTAAATGTAAAAAATGTAAATATTCTTCTTCTGACATTGAGGTTTCTGCATTAGGAAGCATTTACATGACACTACATTTTTTGTGGCTGCCATTTTAGCTCCCCATTAAAATGACATGAGGAATATTTCATCAATGGTATGTCACTAAAAGTCTACAATTTGAACAATATTTTTTTTTTAAATCGAAAGGGTGTCCCAGCTCTCAAAAGGCTGCTGAGGGGAGAACGGCTCACAATAATGTCCAGAACAGAGCAAATGGAATGACACCAAACACATGGAAAGCATGTCTTTGATGTATTTGATACCGTTCCACTAAACCCGCTCCAGTCATTACCACGAGCCCGTTCGCCCCAATTAAGGTGTCACCAACCTCCTGTGATCTGTAGGCTACATTAAATAACTTACTGTTGATTTATAGCACCTTTGATGTTACCGCTCTGAGACAGAGTTTATGTGGGGGAACAATTCAGGCTACCAGTCCAAAGGTGCATGGTTTTGAGTGGATGTTGACTGGAGCACAGAGAATGAATTCAATACAGGACCTTGCTCTGTACTTATGCTGTATCTCTGCTGCATTCTAGTGTTCACTTAGAATACTGCAAGTAAAAACCGGATCCATAAAAGAGCTTTCTACACCTCGAACAGAATTGTTGAACACAAGCAGGTACACCTGGCTGACATAGATACCCACGTAAACAAGCTTGGAATGTAAGTAAAGTAGCTATAAGCTATCTAAACTGAACTCCAAACATTTCGGCACAAACCTATAGGACGAGGCACTTTGCACTTGTCTCAGATAACGCCACCAGGCCGCCAATCATTATGCAAAGTAGCCCATACTAGAGAAATGTGAAGTTTGAAATGAAGTCCATTTGCTAATATGGGTGATTGTTAAATTAATGGGATAAATGATGGCTAAAACCATCAAAATAGTAGTAGTAGTTTAAATTATAATAAAAAAACGGTGGTGCACATTAACGTCATAAACTTATCGTTATCGCATCAATTCAGGAAATTTACCGCGATATCGATGTTTGTCCATATCGCCCAGCTCTAAAAGTAAGTGTCATTTCAGCTCTTAAAAACATGCACAACATGTTCCTCATTATTTGACATATATATATATATATAGCTTCATATTTCCATATGGAGGAAATTGAAAACTCCGTAAACAAATACTTTAATGTTTTTATTATGCTGATGCTTTTTACTGTCATAGACAGTCTGTGGGGAAAGCCTTTCGTCATATCATTGGACTCACTGTTCATAGTATATCTTCACTGCATGGAAATCTGTATTCGTAAGTGTCAGATTGATGGGCCTAGAATCAGATATACTGTAGCCATCTCGTATGTACAAACGGTCCCTCAACAATTCACTAGTGGTCCCAGACTCCCAGGATAAAATAACAACAACAACAGACCAGAGATCTGATAGGCAGCTGGGGCTTTCAGTTTCATTAAGAAATCATTCATTATTAACTTCAGTCTGTGGGAAAAGGTCTCACATGCAGGCAGAACTATCAGCCTCTGTCAGGCACTGTCTGTTACATGCAGGTAGGGCCGGTTGTCAACACCTAAGATTGGCACACGCACATCCACACGCGCACACACACCGCTGCACTACTTCTGTATAGCCACAATACAGTGACATGCTACAGGCTCCTCTACTCTCACCTCCCCACTGGCTAACACAGGAAGCACAGAGGCCTGTCTACGCAGCTTCTTCTGCGTGCATACATTTACACATCTGCCTTGTGGAGCGGAACTGAACTGAACTGTGGCTAGATAGAGGAGAGGTTGGTTGGTTAAAGGAGTGGTTAGTTCCTGCTCTTAAAGACAGTCTACTTGGCACCAGAGATCGAGCAGCTCTCTGCTCTCTTCCTCCCCAGTCAGTTAGTCAGTAAGCCTGAAGTTGGACCCCACAGCCTCACCATGAGCGGAAAACGGAAACTGAGTGAGTAGCCTACTACGGTGTGTGTGGAGTACCACTTCAGTGTGTGTGTGTGTGTGTGTGTGGTTAGAGGCTGAGGATTCACGTTAATCATTAACTCAATGCACCTCTCTTACGATCACGTCATGCTAGTGACAGTAGTATGCAGAGATCTGTGTTTGAGACACCTGCCATTCCTCTCACTGGTCTCATGCAAATGAAGCTTTAGACAGTACAACACCAAAACAAATATCTACAGTCTATCTTTTTAGGCTGACCTAGATACGGTCTTCTTTCTGATGAATAAATTAAGAGGGACATGGTAAATAATGCACTTCTGATCTAGTTGAAGGGTGGGCTACAGCTGCTAGCCTACACCATTGCAATAACGTGAGTCATGACTATAGACCATGTACATGTACATACATGACAACACCATAGACATCATATACTAAAGCAATAAGGCCCGAGGGGCTGTGGTATATKGGCAAWATACCACAAACCCCAGAGGTGCCTTATTGCTATTATAAATTGGTTACCAACGTAGTTAGAGCAGTTAGAGCAGTACAAATAAATGTTTTGTCATAGCCGTGGTATACGGTCTGTTGTAAGCTGATTGGCTGACAGCCGTGGTATATGAGACCGTATACCACGGGTATGACAAAATATTTATTTGTACTGCTCTAACTACGTTGGTAACCAATTTATAGTAGCAATAAGGCATCTTGCGTCGCGTTGCGTCGTGCATGAGAACAGTCCTTAGCCGTGGTCTATTGGCCATATACCACACCCCCTCTGGCCTTATTGCTTAAATATACCACGGCTGACAGCCAATCAGCATTCAGGGCTCGAACCACCCAGTTTATATTGTATTAGAATGTATACGCTATATACATGTATATGATAGGCTATTATTGGTCTTAGGTCCTGACCTCAGCCTGGTTTAAGGGAGAAATTAGGTTTATTTTTGTACTTCACTGAGGGGAAGAGGAGGAGGAAGTGTGAGAATACCACACATGCGTGCGCATACACAMCACAGGACTTCCAAGATGCAGCAGCAGCCCGCACAGGAAACAGTTCAGTGTCATTGGTTAACTGTAACCTTTGAATGTGCTTTACTCTACAGCGTAGATCGATAATATGGAAGATGTCACAGCTGCAAAAGTATCCTTTAGTGGTGTTACAGGCTTTGGTTTTTCTGTTTATATTTCGAGGTTGGACATTAGCACGTTAGCACGTTGGGCGCACCGATTGGTGTCACCTCGTTTCTCATTAGTCAGAAGGTGTTTCACCTGTGCTGTCCCAGGTGATATTTAAGAGCGGCTGGCCCAGTGCTCCAGTTGTGTTGAGAGATGTGGAAGGTTAACACCTTTAGTTGGCTCTCACTATTTGATTTATTWAAAAAAAAATCTATCCTTTATCTGATCTTCCTGTTTTCATTTTCTCCACTTTTTGGTTTTGGTCTTTAAGTATGGTGTGGGTTTGTATTTTGTTTGTCTCTTCTTGGGCAAATTTAGTGGGCGCTCGTGGTGGGTGTCTTTTATGTCCCAGTTGTTGTTGCTAGTCAACATTCAGTGGACACCCCCATTAGTGTCKTTCAGAACCCCTCCTAGAACCCCACCAGTTTCGTTTTGGTTGTTGTCAGTGACTCTTTTTTTTAGTTCCCCTTCTGTTTTTGCGACAATTTTTGGGTTTCTTACTGGGGAACGTAATAGTGGCCACTGCCTCTTTGAGGATGAAGTAAAGACAAAACATGTAGTTTCTGTTTCATTCTCCTATCCAGTACAGTGCTGACTGTCCCTTCAGAGTCTATTTTATTATATTTAGTTCTGGTGGTTCTGTCTGAATCAGAGTTCTCTCAGTAAATGGTCTTTATACAGAAACACACATGGGAGTCTAGAGTAAGTGTATAGAACAATTACTTTGAAAGTTTAGGAGCCTACTGTAGCCTCACTTTCTGAAATCACAGGTATTAAAAAGCAGGCTAAATAAGAAATACAACAAGGCCTACATTCCCCATCACCACCGCGTCATCATGTGATGTGCCTATCATCAAGTGAGATGTTTTCCCTCCATTTCCCCCCACACTAACGGACTAATTGTGTGCAACAAACATTGTTAATTACCCTTGCAAACTTATGGCTAATCCTATTGCTAATCACTTCAAACATTATGCTTTTGTTCATGTCAATTAACAAATGTCAGTCTGGTAATCAAGGTTATTATAGTTTTGTTTTTTATATTTGTTTTTATTTCTATTAGTTTTTCGATCTTTATTTGAAATTCAGTTTAGTTTCAGTCGGATCTTATTTGCTAGTTTTTATTTAGTTGTATAAACATTTTTATATTTCGTTTTTTTAAATATTTAGTTTTAGTTTTAATTTGAGTGTTCGGGACTGTCACGTTCTGACCTTAGTTTCTTTTTATGTCTTTGTGTTAGGTTGGTCAGGGCGTGAGTTGGGGTGGGTAGTCTATGTTCTGTTTTCTATGTTGTTATATTTCTATGTCTGGCCTGATATGGTTCCCTATCAGAGGCAGCTGTCGATCGTTGTCTCTGATTGAGAATCATATTTAGGTAGCCTGTTTTCCCCATTTTGGTTGTGGGTGTTTGTTTCCTGTTTTTGTGTTTGTGTCACTATTCAGGACTGTTTCGGTTTTCGTTATATTTCACTTTGTTATTTTTSTATTTTGTCATGTTTGGTTATTATTAAAATATGACGAACACTTACCACGCTGCATTTTGGTCCTCTTCTCCTGCACCTGACGAGAATCATTACAGGGACAGTAATGAAAATAATGACTGGGGGCCAKTTGTGTTGTATAGTGTCTTTGTTTTGTGTGTTTTTTGGGATGTCAATTCTCGCAACCGGGGGCCAGTAATACGATGTGCAAGTGACATTTAAGATACATATACAATTATATTAAGTTGTGGAKGAATTTACTGCCTGATGCCTTTTATGAAGTTTTTTCTCTGAAAATTGAGCTATGTTTTTGCCCATTGAAAACCATTCAATAAGCCTACAAATGTTCAAAAACTACAAGGCTACTTCCTGGAAAAGAYGTCACTTTCATACATAAGGGGCACATTCAGCAGGATGCAATGTTTTGGAACGTTCAGATAKGTTWKTTCTAYRTAGAAMWAACMTGCCTCTGACATGTAGAATACGGAATCACATCAGCTCTAATCATGGCATTTTTATCTGCAACGTTGGAGAACGTTTGGCAACTGAACGTAGCCAAGGTCTTGGGTCATGTCAAAGGTTAGGTTAAATTGGTGGAAGGAAATTCTCGCTCGCCGATGTTTACGCCAATGAGGTATAAGGGTTTACACCATTTAAATGCTTTTTAACTTTAGTAGTGCATGTAAGAAGAATCCATTTTGCTACCTAGATAATTTTTCCYTGATAGCTAGTAATGGCTAGTGATACACAAGCTAGGCCATTTTAGCTCTCGAAAACCCTTGATTTCCAGCGGTTTGTAAGAAAAAAGGTTTCCAAAAACATACTGCAAGTGATGCGCGTTAATGTTTAGAGCAAGCGTAGGGCTCTTAACAAAACTACCACGGTCAGAAGATACTATCGTCAATAGGCGCTAAAGTAGTTAGCGTCTATGAATGGGGTAGGCCTATTTGAAACATAGCCATCTCCTGGCAGCATTTACTTGCCAGATTCAGTAGCTTGAAACCCCACCAACAATTTTAAAAAACGTATTCAACTTTTGCCCAAAGCTTWGGGGGAAAAAAACAAACAAAACGGAACATAATTTATTTTATTTGAGTTCGTTTCAGAGTCAAAGATAATAGTTTCCGTTTAGTTTTAGTTTTTCAAACAGGTTTGTTAATTCTTTTATTTTATTTTACTGAATTGTTTTTTCATGATTCATTTTCGGGTTATTTTTCATTTACTCTATTAACCTTGCTGGTAATCATGTMATTTACTTAGCAGTGTTTATCTCTGTTTGAAACGTCAAACTGTTCTAGTCACCACACCATTGTGAACTGGCTCGCCGGTAAATTCACGACTTTATTCAAATACAATTTTATTTGTCACATACACGTGTTTAGCAGATGTTATTGYGGGTGTAGCGAAATGCTTGTGTTTCTAGCTCCAACAGTGCACTAATATCTAACAAGTAATATCTAACAATTTCACAACAATACACACAATCTAAAGTAAAGGAATGGAATTAAGAATATCTAAATATTTGGATGAGCAATGTCAGAGCCGCATAGACTAAAATACAGTAGAATAGGATAGAATACAGTATATACATGAGATGAGTAATGCAAAATATGTAAACATTATTAAAGTGACTAGTTTTCCAATTATTAAAGTGGCCAGTGATTTGAAGTCTATGTATATAGGCAGCAGCCTCTAATGATATGTGCTATCTGGAATCCTTGGGATGTCCCTACCCCATTGAAGTTTACATTTATTTWAATTTTATTTAACCTTCATTTGATCAGGGAGTCATACGGAGACCAAGGTCTCTTTTACAGAGGATCCCTGATATACATAAATTACAGAAAATACACACATCAARATATAAATAAGAAATGCAAGCAGAAAGAAAAACACAGTCTTAAAAAACAAACCCATTCGTCAGGAATAAGGGCCTCAATCAGCATATGGGCCTGTAATCGAACCCACAAATACTGATGCTCCAGACACTCAACTAGTCTAAACAAGGCCGGTTTTATTGCTTCTTTAATTAGTACAACAGTTTTCAGCTGTGCTAACATAATTGCAAAAGGGTTTTCTAATGATCAATTAGCCTTTTAATGATAAACTTGGATTAGCTAACACAGTGTGCCATTGGAACACAGGGATGATGGTTGCTGATAATGGCTCTGTAAGCTATGTAGATATTCCATTAAAAGTTACACTTACAAGTAATACAATATGTATTTCTGATCATTTGATGTTATTTTAATGGACAACAAAGTGCTTTTCTTTAAAACGGACATTTCTAAGTGACCCAAACTTTGAACGTAGTGTATATTTTTTGTAAATGTTTTTTTTCTTCAGGAATGTTTGGAGATTCTCCGTGACCCATTTTCATATCATGGATAATTCCATTATCTGATTAGAAAATGTTGGACCTTCTGTAGCCCATAGAAACACTTGAATAACACATTAATAAATGGCACAAGACAGTATAGAAAAATCATAAGGATAAGGTTTTGAAGTGAAATATCTTAGTTTTTTGACACATTTAACCCTTTTATTTTTTTTGCACAAAACGACTCTATATTCCATAAAAAATAATGGCAACCTGTACTTTCAGAGGAGTCCCATTACACTTTTGGGGTCTTAGAGCAAAACGGAGAACACCATCGTGTTCACGAGAGTGTCACAACTTCCGCCGAAGTCGGTTCCTTTCCTTGTTCGGGCGGCGGTCGACGTCACCGGTCTTCTAGCCATCGCCGATCCACCTTTCATTTTCCATTTGTTTTGTCTTGCTTTCCCACACACCTCTGTTCTCCCCATGTCTGTGTGTGAAATTGTTTGTTGTAAATTGTTTGTGCACTCTGACTGGTTCGCAACAGGTTATTTTGTACCCATATTTTGTTCTGGGTGCCGTTGGTTTTGCATATTAAACTGCTCCGGTTATTACCCAGTTCTGCTCTCCTGCGCCTGACTTACCTGCAACCAGTCACGCACCTCCTACAGAATTTCACACCCGAAATATGGAGTGTGATTCGTCTCGCCCTTCCCCGGGAGTACGATGGGACGGCTGCACGCTGCCAGGGTTTCCTGTTGCAGCTGGATTTCTACCTGGCAACCGTCCACCCGGCCCCTTCGGGCCGTGAGAAGGTGTCTGCTCTCGTCTCGTGCCTCTCGGGGAAAGCCCTGGAGTGGGCCAACGCCGTGTGGAGAGAAGGAGATGCGGTGCTGGACCATTTTGAGGATTTCACCCGCCGCTTCCGGGCAGTCTTCGACCACCCGCCCGAGGTTAGAGCGGCGGGTGAACGTCTTGTCCATCTGAGGCAGGGGACGAGGAGCACCCAGGAGTTCGCGATGGACTTTTGGTGGACCTGTCCATCTGGCTGGATAACCTGCTGGCTACCCGCGGGCGTCCAGATCGGGGTCGGTCGGTTCCATCCCCCGGCACCACCGCTCCGATGCCCATGGAGATGGGAGGTGCTGCGCTCAGGGAGACCGGAGGAGGTTCCGTCTCGTGCACCATCTGTGGCCGCAGAGGTCACACTGCCGGTCGGTGCTGGGTTGGTTCTTCTGGGGATCGAGGCAGCAGGCAGGGCACTCTGGCGTCACCCCAGGTGAGAAGGCACCATTCTCACCCAGAGCCCTCTGTTGCACACATGTTTTTGTATGTTACTTTTCCTGAGTTTTTTTCCCGCGTTCCCAGCATAAGGCGCTCGTCAAATCAGGCGCGGCTGGGAATTTTATAGACAGATCCACATTCGCCCATAGGTTAGGTAACCCCATTGTTCCAGTGGCTATGCCCTTCCCAGTTCACGCCTTAGACAGTTGACCATTAGGGTCAGGGTTGATTAGGGAGGCCACCGCTCCTGTGGGCATGGTGAGGCAGGGGGGTCATTGACTCTCCTGCATTTCCCGTGGTGCTAGGCCTACCCTGGTTAGCTTGTCATGACCCCACTGTTTCATGGCAATGGAGGGCTCTCACGGGCTGGTCGCAAGAGTGCTCGGGGAGGTGTTTAGCGGTTTCCATTGGTGCTATTACGGTGGAAAGTCCAGACCAGGTCTCCACCGTGCGCATTCCCCCCGAATATTCCGGGATTGTGCGATAAATCTTCTGGTAGACGCTGCACTTCCCAAGAGTCACGTGTATCCCCTGTCACAGGCGGAGACGGTGGCTATGGAAACATATGTCTCCGAATCCCTGCGTCAGGGGTTCATTCGGGCCTCTACTTCACCTGCCTCCTCAAGTTTCTTTTTTGTGAAGGAGGAGGGAGGTCGGCGCCCGTGTATTGACTATCGAGGCCTAAACCAGATCACTGTGAGGTACAGTTACCCGCTACCGCTCATAGCCACAGCGATTGAGTCMATGCACGGGGCGCGCTTCTTCACCAAACTAGATCTCAGGAGCGCTTACAACCTGGTGCATATCCGGGAGGGAGACGAGTGGAAGATGGCGTTCAGTACTACCTCAGGGCATAATGAGTAACTCGTCATGCCGTATGGGTTGATGAATGCTCCATCAGTCTTCCAAGCCTTTGTAGATTAGATTTTCAGGGACCTGCACGGGCAGGGTGTAGTGGTGTATATTGATGACATTCTGATATACTCCGCTGCACGCGCCGTGCATGTGTCCCTGGTGCGCAGGGTGCTTAGTCGACTGTTGGAGCATGACCTGTACGTCAAGGCTTTTTGGTCACCTGAGGGCTCTGTTTACCTCGGCTCCCGTGCTGGCCCATCCGGATCCCTCTTTGGCGTTCATAGTGGAGGTGGACGTGTCCGAGGCCGTGCTCTCTCAGCGCTCGGGTACGCCACCGAAGCTCTGCCCCTGTGCCTTCTTCTCGAAGAGGCTCAGCCCGGCGGAGCGAAACTATGACGTGGGGGACCGGGAGCTGTTGGCTGTCGTCAAGGCTTTGAAGGCGTGGAGACATTGGCTTGAGAGGGCTAAACACCCTTTTCTCATCTGGACTGACCACCGCAATCTGGAGTACATCCGGGCAGCGAGGAGACTGAACCCACGCCAGGCAAGGTAGGCCATGTTTTTCACCCGTTTTGTTTTCACCCTTTCTTACAGACCAGGCTTCCCAGAACGTGAAGGCAGACGCACTGTCCCGGCTGGGGGCGCCGGTAGTGTGGGACCTGGACGCGGACATTGAGCAGGCGTTACGTGCAGAGCCCGCTACCCTCCAGTGTCCCGCTGGGCGTCTGAACGTTCCGTCTGCTGTCCGTGACCGGCTGATCTTTTGGGCCCACACGTCACCCTCTGGTCATCCTGGGATCGGTCGGACGGTGCGCTGTCCTAGTGGGAAGTACTTGTGGCCCACTTTAGCTAAGGACATGAGGGTTTATGTTTCCTCCTGCTCGGTGTGCGCCCAGTGTAAGGCTCCTAGGCACCTGCCCAGAGGTAAGCTACACCCCTTACCCGTTCCACAATGGCCTTTGTCGCACCTGTCGGTCGATTTCCTTACCGATCTTCCTCCCTCACAGGGTAACACCACGATCCTGGTCGTTGTGGACCGTTTTTCCAAGTCCTGTCGTCTCCTCCCTCTGCCCGGTCTCCCTACGGCCCTACAGACTGCGGAGGCCTTGTTTACACACGTCTTCCAGCACTACGGGGTGCCTGAGGATATAGTGTCTGATCGGGGTCCCCAGTTCACTTCGAGGGTCTGGGGGTCTCGATCAGTCTTACCTCGGGTGTTCACCTTCAGCGGGCCATGCTGCGCCAGAAAGCCAGCTCAGACCATCACCGCAGTGAGGCCCCGGTGTTCGCACCGGGGACCGGGTCTGGCTCTTGACCCGAAACCTGGCCCTCCGCCTTCCTTCCTGCCCCTCCGCCTTCCCTGCAGGAAGCTGGGGCTGCGGTTTGTGGGGCCATTTAAAGTCCTGAGGAGACTGAACGAGGTTAGTTACAGGTTACAGCTTCCCCCCGATTACCGTATTAACCCCTCGTTCCATGTGTCTCTCCTCAGGCCGGTGGTGGCTGGCCCTCTCCAGGAGTCTGAGGTTCGGGAGGTTCCTCCGCCCCCTTTGGACATCGAGGGGGCCCCAGCGTATTCCATTCGCTCCATACTGGATTCGAGGCGTCGGGCGAGGGGCCTTCAGTACCTCCTGGAGTGGGAGGGGTACGGTCCGTAGGAGAGATGCTGGGTTCCGGTGGAGGACGTGTTGGACCCTTCAATGCTGCGGGAGTTCCACTGTCTCCGTCCGGATCGCCCTGCACCTCGCCTTCCGGGTCATCCCCGAGGCCGGTGTCAGCGCGCAGCTGGAGCCGCGCGTCAAGGGGGGGATACTGTCACGACTTCTGCCGAAGTCGGTTCCTCTCCTTGTTCGGGCGGCGTTCGGCGGTCGACGTCACCGGTCTTCTAGCCATCGCCGATCCACCTTTCATTTTCCATTTGTTTTGTCTCTTTTTCCCACACACCTGGTATTTAACCCTCTGTTCCCCCCATGTCGATGTGTGAAATTGTTTGTTGTAAAGTGTTTGTGCACTGACTGGTTCCCGACGGGTTATTTTGTACCCATATTTTGTTGTTCAGGGTGCCGTTGGTTTTGCATATTAAACTGCTCCGGTTATTACCCAGTTATGCTCTCCTGCGCCTGACTTCCCTGCAACCAGTCACGCACCTCCTACAGAGAGTCTCATCTTAGAGTGGTCATATTAGTTAGTAGGCCAAACCGCTCGGACGCTACAGACGTTTTCGTGRGAAGATAGATTTTCACGATGTCTCCTGGTCTGACAAACAGCACTATAGCTCTGCTACTTTCTCCTGCAGTTGCGGACGGACAATATAGGCGGACGGAGACGCAGCCCATGCGAAACAGATATTTCTTGTTTAAACTGATGGATTTTGATTTGTTTTTTAAAATTATGTTACTTAGGCACGGGTGCGTCAATAGACTCTTAACTAAGCAGTGTGTTAATTTAACACTGGTTCCAGTGTGCATATGGTCCCAACTTTTCAGTGTTGATTTAACACTGGAGAATTTGCTGTGAAGATGCTATTTTTATCTCGCTCGAGTTGTTTTGATTATGAATTTGCKATCACAAAAGGGGTCCCCGTTTTTTGGGAGTGGTCTGAGTGGGGAGGGGAAAACTGAAAACTAGCTGTTATTGGCAGAGAGGTTTGAAACTCTCTTTCTTATTGGTCCAATAAATAATTTACTCCCTGGCGATGTCACCATGCAGGCCAAAACTCCATCCAACCAAAACAGGCAGGAATTTTAGGCGGTCATTTCGAACAGTAAAAGGGCATTATCATCATTTTGACAATTTCACAGTATTATTCTAACCTCATAGTGTGGAAATATATATAAAACAAAGGCAAATCAAATGACTGCACTGGGCCATTAAGTCATTGTTGCCATTTGGATCTGGAGTTTGTACATTTTTGTAAACACGTCTTCAGAATCATCTGCACTGTAAATAGACTAAATAGCCTACCACCTATTTTGCATTTGATCTACTGTCTCAAATGTTGYTGCTCCACACCAACTAAATAGGCTGCTAGTGCAACACATCACGATCCTCGATATTCAATTGAAATAATTGTTTCAAAAGAACGAGTTAGCTCATACACCTCAGACAGGCGGTTTCCATTCCTGCCCAGTGTTTATGTATTGTTCCCCTGGACCCAGAGAGGCTGTTCCGGCTCTGCCACCAATGGTCAATCTGACCTTGTTATACTGTTAACTTTGAACAGCTTGACGTTTCTGAAGAAAATGAAAAACCTATACATGCCAGCAGTCACCTCTTGCACTCCAACAACCCAGCCCAGGGGGTCACGTTCCAAACATTCTAGAACATACTCAACATTCTAGAACACTTAAACGGTGTATAAAACCAATCATGTGAGGAAAGCAGAGACAACAGACTATATAAAAAAAGAGATTAAAACATTAAGAACCGATTGCTGACATGCAAAACATTTTTGGGACTATATCAACAATGGATTAATGAAACAAATACCAAATGTTTTTGAGTGGAATTTTATTTGAAGAGCATTCCAGGGTACTACTGTAAATGTATGACATTATCTGTCTTGTCTCCCTCAACAGGTTTAAAGTGGTTTGGGATTCTCCCTAACTTCTTCCGTCGCAGCTCATTGTCTGACAAATCCGACTCCAAGTCGTCCTCCTCCGAGCCTGATGGGGCTGGGGCTCTGGACGTGGTATCCTCCACCATCGATGTGGAGACATTTGTTGACGACATGGATATGATGCATCCATGCACATTCAGCTCCGCCCGCTCCAGCGACAACTACACCCACATGGGCACCTTTCCCCGCTTCCTCCTCAGGAAGAGAGACAAGAATGGGAATTCT
Organism: Salvelinus sp. IW2-2015; assembly: GCF_002910315.2. Taxonomy (NCBI): domain Eukaryota; kingdom Metazoa; phylum Chordata; class Actinopteri; order Salmoniformes; family Salmonidae; genus Salvelinus; species Salvelinus sp. IW2-2015. The sequence continues at coordinate 3,969,643 of NC_036842.1, read as the reverse complement.
GAGAAAATAGGGACCAAGAAGATCAAGGAGAAGACAGGGGCAAGGCTGGGCAGGAGTCAGAGCCAGCGGCCGGCAGGGGACCGTGTKTGTAGCGCTCCCCTGCTCATGGCACTATCCAGCCGGCCTGGCTCCAGGAAGGACCAGCCTCTCTCACCTTTATCCAGCCAGGCTGGTCCTGGTCCAAGGCCCCAACGGGACCAAGGGCTGCCTCCCATCCCCAGAGGAGGATCACYCGATAGGAATGAACATGGAGACCCACAGGCCCACTGTGAGGAAGAAGAACCACACCAAGGGCAGCTTATGTCAGCTCAGGATGTGGGGTCTAGTACCTCTAACGCCCCTCCGCTCACTTGTGAAGACGTCTCCAAAGAACACACATTCACCACTGATCAGGGTGCATCTTCAGATACAGCTTCAACTGGTGGGGCTAGAAGGAACCTTGCTACTGTTCCTGGTCAGTCTGATTTCATCTCATCATAGAGCCAGGGCTCTAACATGCACCTGTTGTCCATCAATAATGATAAGCCGGGGGCCTCCCGAGTGGCGCAGTGGTCTAAGACACTGCATCGCAGTGCTAGCTGTGCCAATAGAGAGCCTGGTTTGAGTCCAGGTTCTGTCGCAGCCGGCCACGACCGGGAGACCCATGGGGCGGCGCACAATTGGCCCAGCGTCGTCCGGGATAGGAAGGGTTTGGCCGGCAGGGATGTTCTTGTCCCATCGCGCACTAGCGACTCCTGTGGCGGGCCGGGCGCAATGCACACTGACACAGTCACCAGGTGTACGGTGTTTCCTCCGACACATTGATGAAGGCTGGCTTCTGGGTTAAGCGGGCATTGTGTCAAGAAGCAGTGTGGCTTGGCTGGGTTGTGTTTCGGAGGAGGCACGGCTCTCGACTTTCGCCTCTCCCGAGTCCGTAYAGGAGTTGCCGCGATGGGACAAGACTGTAAACTACCAATTGGATACCACTATTTACTAAAAATAGTAAAGCACCCTTTGCTGGCCTGTTCTGAGTGATATGAAGGAGTGTTTGAAAATTGTTTTTGAAAAAATACAATGCTATTTTTCAAAGAACAAGTTAACTACTGACTTTCAGCATGCATATAGGGAAGGATATTCAACTTACAGTATACTGYACTGACTCTGATTGGCAAAAAAAATGAATAATAAGATAGTTGAAGTTGTATTGTTTCAAATCAAATGTAATTGTAACACGGTCTACACCTGTTGTGTAGACCTTTTTCACTAAGGCCTACACAACAGGTGTAGACCTTAGTGAAATACTTACTTACAAGCCCTTAACCAACAATGCAGTTAAGAAAAATACCTAAAAAAATAAGAAATAAAAGTAACAAATAATTAAAGAGCAGCAGTAAAATAACAATAGCAAGGCTATATACAATAGCAAGGCTCTGTACCAGTACAGAGTCAATGTGCGGGGGCACCGGTTAGTTGAAGTAATTGAAGTAATATG
>NC_036842.1:3958511-3967762 GCF_002910315.2 Salvelinus sp. IW2-2015 | reverse complement strand
TTCCTCCTTGCAAGGAAGATGAAGAGGAGTGGGACTGGCGTCAGTTTCTTCTTCCCAACTAAGTTTCAACTGTGTCAGTAGAAGGTGTCCACCATTGAACGAAAACGCTGGCTGTTATTGCTAAGCCTTACAGGTTCTTTGAAGTAATATTGTGGGCTTCAGTGCCTTGCCTGTACTGGTTCTTTCACGGACCAATAATCCTTTAGTGTTTTGAAGCAAATGTAATCAATCAGAACCTGATTGTACATTTGACAATCAGAAATCTGATTGTACAGGTACAATGTACAGAAAGTTGCGTTTACGGACGTTCGGCGAATGTGGTTGCCGACGCTCTATCACGGGTTTAGTAACTGGGATGGGTTAGGTTTTTGATTATTGTAAACGTATTGTTTGCCATGTTGTTAACGCTCGTCGTTATGTGGAAGAGAGGAAGGATAAGGCGCAGCGTGGTAAAGTTCATGATGAATTTTAATGGAAGATCCCAACACAACAGAAACACTGACAAAATACAAACGACGTGTGAACATAATGAACGAAAACATACACGTGTGGGAACAGAAACACAGGACACGCACAATCACCCACAAACAAACAGTGAAAACAGGCAACCTTAATTTGCGTTCCCAATTCAGAGCAATGACCAAACCACCTGGCCCTCTGATTAGAACCATAATTAGGCCCAAGATCAGATAAACCAACATAGAAAACCATAGACTAGAATGCCCGCACCCAGCTTACGTCTGAACCAACTAACAAAGACTGGGAACAAAGGCGAAATAAGGTCGAGGAACGTGACAATGGTTTTGTGGGGCTTTGTTACGTTCCCAATTTATGTGTTGGTGTTTTTGTTTCAGGAGGATCCTGAAATTCCCCCAAGCAGCTGATTGGTCGGGCCCCCAATTGATGTTTGAGCTGACCCCGCCCTCTTCGTTCAGAAACGGCTAGTCTTTCAATTACCGGACTCCCTCTGAAGCTATATAAGCCAGTGTTCTGTGCGCAGAAGAGAGCTATTGGTATGTCCTGTGTGTTCTTGTTATTGCTGTTTCATTTGTTCCAGGGGGAGGTGACAGCACCTAGGAGTGACTTTTTATTTATTTACTGTCTATAACACACACTCAGGAAAGACCTGGGCACCACCGCCCTGTATTTTTGGTTAGCGCAGCCCAAGGTGGTGCTTAAGATGGCATAAGTAGTGGGGTAGATGCAGGTAATGGTAGGAGAAGGGGGCTTTGACATTTACTTTTCTTTGCTTTGGTTCCTTCAGCCCCTTTGCCCAAAAAGTGTACCGTGTGAGGGCAATATAATTCCAGTAAACAGTAATTCTGCTCCTTTGTCATTCCTTACTCGCACCTACAATCCCATAACCCTCTTTCAGCTACCACGGGGAGTTGAGTTGTAGCAGGGTGTTGGCGTTCCCTCTTCCTAGAGGCGACGAAACACGGTTTTGGAGGCAGTGGCTTCTTCCTTGCTGACGGCCTTTAAAGTATGTCGATATAGGACGTCGGTTTTAGCTGTGGATTATAGATACTTTGTACCTGTTCCTCCAGTATCGCAACGAGGTCCTCTGCTGTTCAGTGGGGATTGATTTCGCACTTTTCGCCACCCAGTAGTACGTTCATCTCCTCTAGGAAGACAGAAATGCGTCTCCTTCCTTAGCGGTATGACGGGCTGTGTGGTCCCATGGTGTTTTATACTTGTGTACTATGTTTGTACAGATGAACGTGGTACCTTCAGGGTTTGGGAAACTGCTCCAAGGATGAACTTGAATTGTGGTCTACAATTCTTTTCTGAGGTCTGGCTGATTTTTTGATTTCCTATGATGTCAGAGCAGACACACTGATTTTGACAGTAGACCTTGGAAATACATCCACAGGTACACCTCCAATTGACTCAAATGTTGTCAATTAGCCTAGCCATGACATAATTTTCTGGAATTTTACAAGCTGTTTAATGAGGCAGTTAGCTTAGGATTGTATGTAACTTCTGACCCAACTGGAATTGTGATACAGTGAATTATAAATTAATAATCTGTAAACAATTGTTGAAAAAATGACTTATGTAGAGGTCCTAACCGACTTGCCAAAAACTATAGTTTGTTAACGACTCCATAAGTATGTACATTTCCGACTTCAACTGTGTTTGTTTGTGCATGCAATTGGATCATACAAAAAGTTAAGCATTTTCAACACATTTCTCATAAAGATGAAGAGAAGTAGTCAATTTCTCCTCAACCATGAAAGATTTATGCATGTTTTTGATGTTAGTTCTGTGTGCGCAGTTAAAACCTGTTAGTGTTAGGAGCGCTATTTTCACTTGGGAAAAAATCGTGCCGAATTTAAACGGCCTCGTACTCTATTCTAGATCGTACAATATGCATATTATTATTACTATTGGATAGAAAACACTCAAGTTTTAAAAACCGTTTGAATTATATCTGTGAGTAAAACAGAACTCGTTTTGCAGCAAACTCCTGACAGGAAGTGAAAAATCTGAAATCGAGGCTCTTGTTCCAGGGCTTCCTATTAATTTGCCTGAAATCTATGGATATACATGCACTGTATATGCCTTTCCACTAGATGTCAACAGGCAGTGAGAGGTGGAATGGGGTGTCTAGCTTGATCTGAGGCCGAACAAGAGCTTTTGGAATGACGTGTCTGAATTTTCATTTGTCTCGAAGGCGCGAGAAGGAACACCCAGATTTGCCCTTCTGAAAAGCTTTCGGTATGCCACGTTAGATTATCTCCGGCTCTGATTTATTTGATATATGTGATGAAAACATCAAAGTAGTTTTTTAAAACCGAGTTATATCAGTTTATTGAACGTTTATTGCGATTTTTTGAAATTTTCTTTCTTTGCGTCATGTGAAGTTGGGCACGTTTGCGCCACATGGCTCAGCGATGTTTGCTAATTCGACAGGAGAAGGAGGACATTCTAAAACCCAAACAAAGATTATTCTGGACAAAGGACTCCTTGTTACAACATTCTGATGAAGCTCAGCAAAAGTAGGACCATTTATGATGTTATTTCGTATTTCTGTGGAAAATGTTTAGTTCTATTTTCCAGCCCTCATTGCAGGCGCTGTCTCGCTATAAAGTTATTTGGACCTAGACTTGGCGCTCCGGTAGCAGAGAGAGAACAGTCTATGACTAGGGTGGCTGGAGTCCTTTGACCATTTTTAGGGCCTTCCTCTGACACCGCCTGGTATAGAGTCGCTGATGGCAGGAAGCTTGGCCCCGTGATGTACGTGGGCCGTACGCACTACAAAGGGTAAGTTATTTAAAAATCTAACACAGCGGTTGCATTAAGAACTAGTGTATCTTTAATTTGCTGTACAACATGTATTTTTCATAAATGTTTTATGATGAGTATTTTAGGTATTTCACGTTAGGTTATTTATTGGATAAGTACCTCCACTGTGTGATGGCGTGATGTTTAATCTGTAACAAGTAGTTTTTTTTCCAACAATTTATGAACAATACTCAGACTGCACTAATGAGTTGGACGGGAGGGATTTACTCCAGAACACCTGACGAAAATGGAGATATCGCGGAAGAGAGATCGGGGTGCCTTGTAAGGATCCAGCGATGAGTGGCTAATCTGCCTTTGTACGTTGGCCAATAGTACCGGATGGCAATCTGCATATCCTGGATATTAAAGTGACGAACGACAAGCACGTACATCCTAACCAATGGATATTAACTGTAATACGCTTATGTTTCACCGAGTCAGTGGCTGAACAACATACAGCTGGTGGGTTACCACATATCTGCAGGAATAGAACAGCAGCCTCTGGTAAAGAAAGGGGTGGCGGTCTATGTATATTTGTTAATGACAGCTGGTGCACGATATCTAAGGAAGTCTCAAGGTTTTGCTTACATAAGGTAGAGTATCTCATGATAAGCTGTAGACCACACTATCTACCAAGAGTTTATCTATATTCTTCGTAGCTGTCTATTTACCACAAACCGATGCTGGCACTAGGCCCCACATCAATGAGCTGTATACGGCCAATAAGCAAAAAGGAAAACGCTCATTCAGAGGCACCGCTCCTAGGGGCAGGGGACTTTAATGCAGGGAAACTTAAATCTGTTTTACCTCATTTCTATCAGCATGTGCAACCAGAGGGGAAAAAAACTCTAGACCACCTTTACTCCACTCACAGAGACGCGTACCAAGCTCTCCCTCGCCCTCCATTTGGCAAATCTGACCATAATTCTATCCTCATGATTCCTGCTTACAAGCAAAAACTAAAGCAGGAAGTACCAGTGACTCGGTCAATAAAAAAGTGGTCAGATGAAGCAGATGATAAGCTAGAGGACTGTTTTGCACAGACTGGAATATGTTCCGGGATGGCATTGAGGAGTACACCACATCAGTTACTGGCTTCATCAATAAGTGCATCGATGACATCGTCCCCACAGTGACTGTACGTACATACCCAACCAGAAGCCATGGATTACAGACATCCGCACTGAGCTAAAGGGTAGAACTGCCGCTTTCAAAGAGCGGGACTCTAACCCGGAAGCGTATAAGAAATCCCGCTATGCCCTCTGACGACCATCAAACAGGCAAAGCGTCAATACAGGACTAAGATTGAATTGTAGTAAACTGGCTCCAACGCTCGTCAGATGTGGCAGGGCTTGCAAACTATTACAGACTACAAAGGGAAGCACAGCTGTGAGCTACCCAGTGACACGAGCCTATCAGTATAGCTAAATTACTTCTATGCTCGCTTCGAGCAAGTACACTGAAACATGCATGAGAGCATACGCTGTTCGGACGACTGTGTGATCGCTCTCCATAGCCGATGTGAGCAAGACCTTTAAACAGGTCAACATTCACAAGGCCGCAGAGCCAGATGGATTACCAGGACGTGTACTCCAAGCATGCGCTGACCAACTGGCAAGTGTCTTCACTGACATTTTCAACCTCTCCCTGTCTTGAGTCTGTAGAACCAAAATGTTTCGTGCCCAAGAACACTAAGGTAACCTGCCTAAATGACTACGACCCGTAGCACTCATGTCTGTAGCCATGAAGTTCTTTGAAAGGCTGGTCATGGCTCATATCAATACCATTATCCCAGAAACCCAGACCCACTCCAATTTGCATACCGCCCCAACAAGTCCACAGATGATGCAATCTCTATTGCACTCCACACTGCCCTTTCCCACCTGGACAAAGGAATAGCTATGTGAGCATGCATTTCATGGACTACAGCTCAGCGTTCAACACCATCGTGCCCTCAAACCTCATCATTAAGCTAAGGACCCTGGGACTAAACACCCCCCATGCAACTGGATCCCCCCCCCCCCGTATTTTACACTGCTGCTACTACTCTGTTTATTATCTATGCATAGTCACTTTAATAACTCTACTACATGTGCATATGTTGGACCTAGACTTGGCGCTCCGGTAGCAGAGAGAACAGTCTATGACTAGGGTGGCTGGAGTCTTTGACCATTTTTAGGGCCTTCCTCTGACACCGCCTGGTATAGAGGTCCTGGATGGCAGGAAGCTTGGCCCCGTGATGTACTGGGCCGTACGCACTACCCTTTGTAGTGCTTTGCAGTCGGAGGCCGAGCAGTTGCCATACCAGGTAGTGATGCAACCAGTCAGAATACTCTCGATGGTGCAGCTGTAGGATCTGAGGTCCCATGCCAAATCTCCTGAGGGGGAATTGGTTTTGTAGTGCCCTCCATAACTGTCTTGGTGTGCATGGACCATGTTAGTTTGTTGGTGATGTGGACACCAAGTATCTTGAAACTCTCAACCTGCTCCACTACAGCCCCATCAATGAGAATGGGGGAGTGCTCAGTCCCCCTTTTCCTGTAGTCCACAATCACCTCCTTTCCACAATCACGTTGTGGAATCACGGTCTCTGACCTCCTCCCTATAGGCTGTCTCGTCATTGTTGGTGATCAGGCCTACCACTGTTGTGTCATCTGTGAACTTGGTGTTGGAGTTGTGCCTGGCCGTGCAGTCGGGAGTGAACAGGGAGTACAGGAGGGGACTGAGCACGTACCCTTGAGGGGCTCCCGTGTTGAGGATCAGCATGGCAGATGTGTTGTTACCTACCCTTACCACCTGGGGGTGGCCCGTCAGGAAGTCCAGGATCCAGTTGCATGGGGGGGGTGTTTAGTCCCAGGGTCCTTAGCTTAATGAGGTTTGAGGGCACAATGGTGTTGAACGCTGAGCTGTAGTCAATGAATAGCATGCTCACATAGCTGTTCCTTTTGTCCAGGTGGGAAAGGGCAGTGTGGAGTGCAATAGAGATTGCATCATCTGTGGATCTGTTGGTGCGGTATGCAAATTGGAGTGGGTCTAGGGTTTCTGGGATAATGGTATTGATATGAGCCATGACCAGCCTTTCAAAGAACTTCATGGCTACAGACCTGAGTGCTACGGGTCGGTAGTCATTTAGGCAGGTTACCTTAGTGTTCTTGGGCACGAAACATATTGGTTCTACAGACTCAAGACAGGGAGAGGTTGAAAATGTCAGTGAAGACACTTGCCAGTTGGTCAGCGCATGCTTGGAGTACACGTCCTGGTAATCCATCTGGCTCTGCGGCCTTGTGAATGTTGACCTGTTTAAAGGTCTTGCTCACATCGGCTATGGAGAGCGATCACACAGTCGTCCGGAACAGCTGATGCTCTCATGCATGTTTCAGTGTTACTTGCCTCGAAGCGAGCATAGAAGTAATTTAGCTTATCTGATAGGCTCGTGTCACTGGGTAGCTCACAGCTGTGCTTCCCTTTGTAGTCTGTAATAGTTTGCAAGCCCTGCCACRTCYGACGAGCGTTGGAGCCAGTTTACTACAATTCAATCTTAGTCCTGTATTGACGCTTTGCCTGTTTGATGGTTCGTCAGAGGGCATAGCGGGATTTCTTATACGCTTCCGGGTTAGAGTCCCGCTCTTTGAAAGCGKCAGTTCTACCCTTTAGCTCAGTGCGGATGTCTGTAATCCATGGCTTCTGGTTGGGGTATGTACGTACAGTCACTGTGGGGACGATGTCATCGATGCACTTATTGATGAAGCCAGTAACTGATGTGGTGTACTCCTCAATGCCATCCCGGAACATATTCCAGTCTGTGCAAAACAGTCCTCTAGCTTATCATCTGCTTCATCTGACCACTTTTTTATTGACCGAGTCACTGGTACTTCCTGCTTTAGTTTTTGCTTGTAAGCAGGAATCATGAGGATAGAATTATGGTCAGATTTGCCAAATGGAGGGCGAGGGAGAGCTTGGTACGCGTCTCTGTGAGTGGAGTAAAGGTGGTCTAGAGTTTTTTTCCCCCTCTGGTTGCACATGCTGATAGAAATGAGGTAAAACAGATTTAAGTTTCCCTGCATTAAAGTCCCCTGCCCCTAGGAGCGGTGCCTCTGAATGAGCGTTTTCCTTTTTGCTTATGGCCGTATACAGCTCATTGAGTGTGGGCCTAGTGCCAGCATCGGTTTGTGGTAAATAGACAGCTACGAAGAATATAGATAAACCTGATTGTACATTTGACCAATCAGAACACTTGATTGTACAAGGATACAATGTACAGAAAGTATGTTACGGTGTTCGGCGAATGTGGTTGCCGACGCTCTATCACGGGTTAGTAACTGGGGATGGGTTAGGTTTTGATATTGTAAACTATGTTTGCATGTTGTTAACGCTCGTCGTATGGTGGAAGAGAGGAGGACTAAGGCGCAGCGTGGTAAATGTTCATGATGAATTTTAATGAGATCCAACAAACAGAACACTGACAAAATACAAACGACGTGAACAAATGAACGAAAACAGTACGTGTGGTGAACAAACACAGACACGGCAACAATCACCCACAAACAAACAGTGAAAACAGGCAACCTTAATTGGTTCCCAATCAGAGACAATGACAAACACCTGCCTCTGATTGAGAACCAATTTAGGCCAAACAATAAACCAACATAGAAACACATAACATAGAATGCCCACCCAGCTTACGTCCGGACCAACTAAACAAAAGACTGAACAAGGAAAATAGGTCAGGAACGTGACAATGTTTTTGTGGTGGGTTTGTTACGTTCCCAGTTTATGTGTTGTGTTTTGTGTTTCAGGATGGATTCCTGAAATTCCCCCAAGCAGCTGATTGGTCGGCCCCATTGATGTTTGGAGCTGACCCGCCCTCCTCGCAGAAACGGCTGTCTTCAATTACCGACTCTCCTAGAAGCTATATAAGCCAGTGTTCTGTTGCGCAGAGAGAGAGGCTGATTGGTATGTCCTGTTTTCTGTTATTCTGTTTCATTTGTTCCCAGGGGGGAAGGGGAAGGCACCTAGGGAGTGCTTTTTATTTATTTACTGTCTATACACACACTAGGTAAGACCTGGGCGACCACCCCCTGTTTGTTGGCGTTAGCGCACCAGGTGGTGCTAAGATGGATAAGTATGGGTAGGCAGGTAAGGTAGGAGAAGGGGCTTTGACATTTACTTTTCTTTGCTTTGGTTCCGTTCAGCCCTTTCCCCAAAAATGTACCGTGTGATGGAATAAATCCCAGTAAACAGTAAATTCTCTGCCTTTGTCATCCTTACTCGCACCTACATCCCATACCTCTTTCAACTCCACGGGGAGTTGAGTTGTAGCAGGGGTGTTGCGTTCCCTCTTCCTAGAGGCGTACGTAACAGCGGTTTTGGAGCAGTGGCTTCTTCCTGCTGAGCGGCCTTTAAAGTTATGTCGATAGGACTCGTTTTACTGTGGATGATAGATACTTTTGTACCTGTTTCCTCCAGTATCGTCACGAGGTCCTCTGCTGTTCAGGGATTGATTTGCACTTTTCGCACCAAAGTACGTTAATCTCTAGGAGACAGAATGCGTCTCCTTCCTTAGCGGTATGACGGCTGGTTGGTCCCATGGTGTTTATACTTGTGTACTATGTTTGTACAGATGAACGTGGTACCTTCAGGTGTTTGGAAAACTGCTCCCAAGGTGAACTTGAATTGTGGTCTACAATTCTTTTTCTGAGGTCTTGGCTGATTTTTTTGATTTCCTATGATGTCAAGCAGACCCACTGATTTTGACAGTAGACCTTGAAATACATCCACAGGTACACCTCCAATTGACTCAAATGTTGTCAATTAGCCTAGCCATGACATAATTTCTGGAATTTTACAAGCTGTTTAAAGGCATTAGCTTAGTGTATGTAAACTTCTGACCCACTGGAATTGTGATACAGTGAATTATAAATTAAATAATCTGTAAACAATTGTTGAAAAAATGACTTATCGTT
>NC_036842.1:3923155-3958102 GCF_002910315.2 Salvelinus sp. IW2-2015 | reverse complement strand
CCTTCCTTAGCGGTTATGACGGCTGTGTGGTCCCATGGTGTTTATACTTGTGTACTATGTTTGTACAGATGAACGTGGTACCTTCAGGTGTTTGGAAACTGCTCCAAGGATGAACTTGAATTGTGGTCTACAATTCTTTTTCTGAGGTCTTGGCTGATTTTTTGATTTCCTATGATGTCAAGCAGACACACTGATTTTGACAGTAGACCTTGAAATACATCCACAGGTACACCTCCAATTGACTCAAATGTTGTCAATTAGCCTAGCCATGACATAATTTTCTGGAATTTTACAAGCTGTTTAAAGCAGTTAGCTTAGTGTATGTAAACTTCTGACCCACTGGAATTGTGATACAGTGAATTATAAATTAAATAATCTGTAAACAATTGTTGAAAAAATGACTTATGTAGAGGTCCTAACCAGACTTGCCAAAAACTATAGTTTGTTAACGACTCCATAAGTATGACAGTTTCCGACTTTCAACTGTGTTGTGTTGTGCATGCATTGGATCATACAAAAGTTAAGGCATTTAACACATTTCTCATAAAGATGAAGAGAAGTAGTCAATTTCTCCTCAACCATGAAAGATTTATGCATGTTTTGATGTTAGTATCGTGGTGCGCAGTTAAAACCTGTTAGTGTGTAGGAGCGCTATTTTCACTTTGGGAAAAAATCGTGCCAATTTAAACGGCCTCGTACTCTATTCTAGATCGTACAATATGCACATTATTATTACTATTGGATAGAAAACACTCAAGTTTCTAAAAACCGTTTGAATTATATCTGTGAGTAAAAACAGAACTTTGCAGCAAACTTCCTGACAGGAAGTGAAAATCTGAAAATCCGAGGCTCTTGTTCCAGGGCCTTCCTATTAATTTGCCTGAAATCTATGGATATACATGCACTGTATATGCCTTCCACTAGATGTCAACAGGCAGTGAGAGGTGGAATGGGGTGTCTGGCTTGATCTGAGGCCAACAAGAGCTTTTGGAATGACGTGTCTGGAATTTTCATTTGTCTTCGAAGGCGCGAGAAGGAACACCCAGATTTGCCTCTGTTTGAAAGCTTTCGGTATGCACGTTAGATATCTCCGGCTCTGATTTATTTGATATATGTGATGAAAACATCAAAGAGTTTTTAAAACCGAGTTATATCAGTTTATTGAACGTTTATTGCGATTTTTTTTGAATTTTCTTTCTTTTTGCGTTCATGTGAAGTTGGGCACGTTTGCGCCACATGGCTAGCATGTTTGCTAATTCGACAGGAGAGGAGGACATTCTAAAACCAAACAAAGATTTATTCTGGACAAGAGGACTCCTTGTACAACATTCTGAGGAAGCTCAGCAAAAGTAGGAACCATTATGATGTTATTTCGTATTCTGTGGAAAATGTTTAGTTCTATTTTCCGCCCTATTGCAGGCGCTGTCTCGCTATAAAGTTAGGACCTAGACTGGCGCTCCGGTAGCAGAGAGAAACGTCTATGACTAGGGTGGCTGGAGTCTTTTGACCATTTTTAGGGCTTCCTCTGACACCGCCTGGTATAGAGGTCCTGGGATGGCAGGAAGCTTGGGCCCGTGATGTACGTGGGCCGTAGCACTACAAAGGGTAAGTTATTTAAAAATCTAACACAGCGGTTGCATTAAGAACTAGTGTATCTTTAATTGCTGTACAACATGTATTTTCATAAATGGTTTTATGATTGAGTATTTAGGTATTTCACGGTAGGTATTTTATTGGATAAGTACCTCCAACTGTGTGATGGAGGTGATGTTTAATCTGTAACAAGTTAGTTTTTTTTCCAACAATTTATGAAACAATACTCAAGACTGCACTAATGAGTTGGACGGAGAGGGATTTACTCCAGAACACCTGACGAAAATGGAGGATATCGCGGAAGGAAGATCGGGGTGCCTTGTAAGGATCCAGCGATGAGTGGCTAATGCTGCCTGTTTGTACGGTTGGCCAATAGTTATCCGGATGGTCGAAGGGTTACTGATATCTAAGTGATTAGGAATGACGTAACGACAAGCACGAGTACATCTACGCAATGGATTATTAAACTGTTAATGAGCTTATGTGTTCAACCTGATCGTGGCTGAACAAACATACAGCTGGTGGGTTACCACATGCACTGCAGGGATAGAACAGCAGGCCTCTTGGTAAAGACAAGGGGTTGGCGGTTCTTATGTATACTTTGTTAATGACAGCTGGTGCACGACTAATCTAAGGAAGTCTCAAGGTTTTGCTACCATAATGGTAGAGTATTCTCATGATAAGCTGTAGTACCACACTAATCTACCAAGAGTGGTTCTGATTGTACATTTGCTTCAAAAACACTAAAGGATTATGGTCCGTGAAGACCAGTACAGGCAAGGCACTGGAGCCCACATATACTTCAAAGAACTGTAAGGCTAGCAATWAAGCCAGCGTYTCTTGTTCAATGGTGGAGYACCTTGACTGACACRAGTTGAACTTASGGGAGAAGAAACTGACTGGCCRGTCCACTCCCTCTTCATCTTCCTGCAAGAGAACCGCACCCACCCCCACTATACTAGTGTCTACCTCAAACTTAAAAGGTTTGTCAAAGTTGGGGGCAGCAAGCACTGGGGCACTACAACGTAGCGCTTTGSYGGACTCAAAAGCATAGTTACAGTCCTGGGACCRCTTAAATGGTACCTTGGGACTAAGCAGAGATTTGAGGGGAGCTACTACCGTCGAGAAATTCTTACAGAATGTACGATAGTACCCTACCATCCCCAGGAATCTGCGCAACTGGCGGCGAGTCGAGGGAGCTTGGAAAGCAACAATTGCTTCCACTTTGCCAGTTACTGGGCGCACTTGACCTCGTCCCACTTGTTTCCCAAAGTCACGGTAGCCTTCCCAAACTCACACTTGGCCAAATTGAGGGTTAAAGAAGCATTCTCCAACCGCTGAAACACGCTTTAAGGTGGCGAGATGATCAGACCAAGTAGACGAATGAATCACCACATCGTCAAGRTAAGCAGTACAATTTGGCACATCAGCGAACAGAATGTTAACTAGGCGCTGAAAAGTAACAGGTGCATTACACATGCCAAATGACATCAGTGTATTGTATGAAGTTCTGGCGTAATGAAAGCCAAGATGTCCGATGTGCGAGAGGTCAGAGGCACCTGCCAATAACCTTTTAACAAATTTAACTTACTTACGTAAGCAGCAGAGCCAATTCTATCAATGCAGTCATCTAAGCGAGGTAGAGGAAAAGAAATCAGACTTTGTAACTGCATTTACACGACGATAATCCGTACATAAGCGGGACGTACCGTCAGGCTTAGGAACAAGAATACAAGGGGAACTCCAGGAGCTGTTACTGGGTTGTGCCATGTCATTCTGTAATAAATAAGCTACCTCACTTCTCATTACCTCCCTTTTCTTTGCATTAACCCGGTACGGATGCTGACGTATAGGAGCAGCGTTCCCCACATCCACRTCATGTTCCAAGATGGACGTGCGACTTGGAACGTCCTGAAACACACTGAGAAAACGACTTATCAATAGGATAAGATCATTAGTTTGATCGTCATCCAAATGTTCCATTTGAGAGTGTAACTTCTTCAGCATCTGTGAATTACATAAGCGTTCACACTGCTGTATCGTATGGCGTAACTCACACACATCCTCCTTAAGGTCCCAGCCAGGCTTCAGCACCACCGCAGCCACACTGGAGATGGCGGGCTGGACCAGATTACCTGAGGAACTGTTGGGAGAGTCACACACATATGCTTTCAGCATGTTAACATGGCACACGGGAAGAACGCCTGTGATCTGGGGTCTTTATCATTTAATTGGTGTCATGAGCTGCCCATTTACRMATCAAWACTCCTGCTTCCTTAAAGCAGGCGGTCTCTCTAGTTTTAGCTTCCTCAATGGAAATTACTGAAGCAAAACACTTGCGAAGACTGGGGTCTCCCTTTTGACATTCAGTCACCTTCTCGGGGGTGACAGACAAAAGAATGTCATGTAATTGGGGCGCGATTTCACTTTCCCCTGCCATAGTTTTTACCCCCGTAAAAACTGTCGGCATTGCAGAAGGGATACTCGGTGCATTGTCTTCTACCTTATGTATTCCCGCAGGCCTCTTGCCTAAGCACTCCCTAGGAGTAACACAAACAATGTAAAAAAAAAAGAAATCATCCTATTGACAAACACAGGACATACTGATAAGCTCTCTCTCAACAACAACCAACATAGGACATAACAACCAACACAGGACATAGCAATCATCTCTCTTCTGAGCAACAGAACACTGGCTTATATAGCTTCAGAAGGAGTAGGTAATTGAAGACAGCTGTTTCTGACGAGATTGCGGGGACAGCTCCAATCATCAATGGGGCCGACCAATCAGCTGCTTGGGGGAATTTCAGTAATCCATCCTGAAACACACACATGCAAACAAAACCACAACACAGAAACTGGGGAACGTAACAACCACCATAAAAAGACAGACTACGGTTTGCAACTGCACGTGGGGACAAAGATCATACTTTTTCGAGAAATGTCCTCTGGTCTGATGAAACAAAAATAGAACTGTTTGGCCATAATGACCATCGTTAAGTTTGGAGGAAAAAGGGGAGGCTTGCAAGCCAAAGAACACCATCCCAACCATGAAGCCATGGGGGTGGCAGCATCATGTTGTGGGGGTCTTTGCTGCAGAGGGGACTGGTGCACTTCACAAAATAGATGGCATCATGAGGCAAGGAAATGATGTGGATATATTGAAGCAACATCTCAAGACATCAGTCAGGAAGTTAAAGCTTGGTCGCAAATGGGTTCCAAATGGATATAATGGTGATCCTAACTGACCTAAAACAGGGCATTTTTACTAGGATTAAATGTCAGAAATTGTGAAAAACTGAGTTTAAATGTATTTGAATAAGGTGTATGTAAACTTCCGACTTCAACTGTACATACCCCACCAGACACGCCACTAGAGTGTTCTTCACGATATCCAAAACAAAAACGAATTTAATGCGTCCATCAGGTATGTATAAAACCATGTCATCGTAGAATGCTCTGCCACCAGAGGTTATTCAGGCAAAAGCAATAGCTGTTATATAGTATCACAGTAACTCTCCTCTTTCTAAAGATCTAATTAACTGTACTGTATATAGGTACACTCAACAAAAATATCAACGCAACATGTAAAGTGTTAGTCCCATGTTTCATGAGCTGAAATTTAAGATCCCAGATTTATTTTTCTCCATACGCACAAAAGCTTTTGTGCACAAATTTGTTTAACATCCCCCTGTTAGTGAGCATTTCTCCTTTGCCAAGATAATCCATCCACCTGATAGGTGTGGCATATCAATAATCTACCATAAGCCCCCTCCAAAGTCGTTTTTAGAGAATTTGGCAGTATGTACAACAGGCCTCAACGGCAGACCACGTGTAACCACGCCAGCCCAGGACCTCCATATCTGGCTTCTTCCCCTGCGGGATCGTCTGAGACCAGCCACCCGGACAGCTGATGAATCTGTGGGTTTCAAGAATTTCTGCACAAACTGTCGGAAACCGTCTCAGGGAAGCTAATCGGCGTGCTCGTCGTTCTCACCAGGGTACTGGAGAAGTGTGCTCTTCACGGATGAATCCCGGTTTCAACTGTACCGGGCAGATGGCTGACAGCGTCATGTGGGTGTCGTGGTGGTGAGAGGATTGTTGATGTCAATGTTGTGAACAGAGTGCCCCATGGTGGCACTGGGGTTATGGTATGGGCAGGCATAAGCTATGGACAATGAACACAATTACATTTTAGCAATGGCAATTTGAACGCACAGAGATACCGTGATGAGATCCAGAGGCCCGTTGTCATGCCATTCATTCGCCGCCATCACCTTGTTTCAGCATAATAATGCACGGCCCCATGTCACAAAGATCTGTACACAATTCCTGGAAGTTGAAAATGTCCCAGTTCTTCCATGGCCTGCATACTGACCAGACATGACACCCATTGAGCATGTTTGAGATGCTCTGAATCGACGTGTACGACGGCGTGTTTCAGTTCCCGCCAATATCCAGCAATTTCGCACAGCCATTGAAGAGGAGTGGGACAACATTCCACAGGCCATAATCAACAGCCTGATCAACTTTATATAACGGAGATGTGTCGTGCTGCATGAGGCAAATGATGGTCACACCAGATATTGACTGGTTTTCTGATCCATGCCCCTACCTTTTTTTAAAAGGTATCTGTGACCAACAGATGCATATCTGTATTCCCAGTCATGTGAAATCCCTAGATAAAGGCCTAATGAATTCATTTAAATTGACTGACTTCCTGTAACTCAGTCAAATCTTTGAAATTGTTGCTTGTTGCGTTTATATTTTTGTTCAGTGTATATGAATAGTGTTAAAATAGTATTTTTGTTGTCTCTTGGTGTCTTACCAATATAGCTTTTATTTAGAATTTAATGTAATATCTTATGTAGTTCTTGTTCTGTACTTTGTCGTGTAATTGTAMATTTTATGTGGACCCCAGGAAGAGTTTCTGCACGTGCAGTAGCTAATGGGGATCCTAATAAACTAAACTATTCACACAGAGCCATCTCCAACCCCCAAGCTTCCAAAGAAAAGCTTGCAGCAGCCTGGCACCCTTGTCACCCATCAGATCGAGGAGGGCCTCCCCATGAAGAGAGCCAATAACCTGGGTACAGACAGTAACTCCAGCCTCCTGCCCGAGAGGGCCTCCAGTGGTTCTACTGATAGAGACCTGGGAGAGGGTCTTCAGAGGGAAAGCCAGGCTGTTATACCTGTGGACAGGTGAGGTTTATTATTTTATTGAATATCAACCATAACTGCCATTTTAGATGTGGAAAAACTGTACTACAGCAGACTGATTCCTAATTACTGTCTATTTGTGTAGATCAAACATATAGAACTCTATTATCTGTGATATATACACTTCTAAGATGTCTGGATGCCTCTGTACAGACTACAGACAGACTGATGACTAAGCTCCCCTGGCCTTTGAAAGAAAATAGTGGGTCTTTCTGTGCTCGAGGACATTCTGCATTCTTCATGATGTCACTCCTTTACAGGAAGGCCTATAGGAGAATATAAATATCACAGAGTTCGAGTTCTAACCTATCCTAAACTTACTTTTGAGACTATGGCAAAATGTGTCTCAAGCTTGTATTGATCAATAGTAAAAGTGTTGCAAAAGKGACACGGGTATAGCAGCATTACTATAGCAGCAATCTTCTAAGATGCGCAGCACGACTGCAGTAAAGACGTCCTGGAATGCAAACAGTGACGCAAAGGGTGGTGCTATCATCTCGAGCATCCTCCGTTCACTATTCAAACCCGATTCCAACGGCCAGCCAGTTCACTTGCGGCAAGTTGCCGGTGAACAGACCATCAGAAAGGAATTGATTCGTGTGCAGCAGAACTCTTTACTGACCATGGTTGGGTGAGAAAATCGTGGGCCCTTTTTTCAATTTGTGAAAAGGTAAAGAATAGCATTAAATAACTCTTATGCGCTAACTTTGCTTGAACAACTTTATTTGTTGTGTAAGTCAATGATATCGCTTCATTTCTGTGACTTCTTTGTCTAGTGCAGGTATTCCCAAACTGGGGTACGCGCAATGCCGTCGGGGGCATGCCCCCCCAAAAATTCACATTTTCAAACAGTTCATTTATATTTTCCAACGGAGCTATACATTTAGGTGACCGCTTGCATGATGACGAGTTTCTCACGACTGGCCTATCTGGGTGATGTTTTTTCTTGTCTGAATGATCTGAATCTAGGATTACAGGGATTTTCCGCAACTATATCTTCTCTGTCTGCATTAACAAGGACAACACACAGGTCTTTCCATCATTGTATGATTTTTTGTGTGCAAATAAACTCAAACTTACGGACAATGTCAAATGTGATATAGCGAAGCACCTGAACACTTTCCCGAAACGGATGAAACAAACAACTGAATTCATTATCCCTTCCATGCCCTAACCTACAGTCCACTTACCAATATCTGAACAAGAGAGCCTCATCGAAATTGCAACAAGCGGTTATGTGAAAATAGAACTTAATCAAAAGCCACTGCCAGATTTCTGGATTGGGCTGCGCTCAGAGTATCCTGCCTTGGCAAATCGTGCTGTTAAGACACTGATGCCCTTTGCAACCACGTACCTATGTGAGAGTGAATTCTCGGCCCTCACTAGCATGAAAACGAAATACAGGCACAGACTGTGTGTGTGAAATGAAATAAGACTGAGACTCTCTCCAATACAAATCAAATCAAATTTATTAGTCACATACACATGGTTAGCAGATGTTAATGCGAGTGTAGCGAAATGCTTGTGCTTCTAGTTCCGACAATGCAGTAATAACCAACAAGTAATCTAACCTAACAATTCCACAACTACTACCTTATACACACACAAGTGTAAAGGGATAAAGAATATGTACATAAAGATATATGAATGAGTGGTGGTACAGAACGGCATAGGCAAGATGCAGTAGATGGTATAGAGTACGGTATATACATATGAGATGAGTACTGTAGGGTATGTAAACATAAAGTGGCATAGTTTAAAGTGGCTAGTGGTACATGTATTACATAAAGATGGCAAGATGCAGTAGATGATATAGAGTACATATATTACATATGAGATGGTAATGTAGGGTATGTAAACATTATATTAAGTGGCATTGTTTAAAGTGGCTATGGGTACATTTTTACATAATTTCCATCAATTCCCATTTTTAAAGTGGCTGGAGTTGAGTCAGTAGTTGGCAGCGGCCTAAATGTTAGTGGTGGCTGTTTAACAGTCTGATGGCCTTGAGATAGAATGTTTTTCAGTCTCTCGGTCCCTGCTTTGATGCACCTGTACTGACCTCGCCTTCTGGATGATAGCGGGGTGAACAGGCAGTGCTTGGTGGTTGTTGTCCTTGATGATCTTTATGGCTTCCTGTGACATCGGTGTGTTAGGTGTCCTGGAGGGCAGGTAGTTTGCCCCCGTGATGCGTTCTGCAGACCTCACTACCTCTGGAGAGCCTTACGGTTGTGGGCGGAGCAGTTGCCGTACCAGGCGGTGATACAGCCCGACAGGATGCTCTCGATTGTGCATCTGTAGAAGTTTGTGAGTGCTTTTGGTGACAAGCCGAATTTCTTCAGCTCTCTGAGGTTGAAGAGGCGCTGCTGCGCCTTCTTCACGACGCTGTCTGTGTGGGTGGACCCAATTCAGTTTGTCCGTGATGTGTACACCGAGGAACTTAAAACTTTCCACCTTCTCCACTACTGACCCGTCGATG
Source organism: Salvelinus sp. IW2-2015 (assembly GCF_002910315.2). NCBI lineage: Eukaryota > Metazoa > Chordata > Actinopteri > Salmoniformes > Salmonidae > Salvelinus > Salvelinus sp. IW2-2015. The sequence continues at coordinate 3,948,810 of NC_036842.1, read as the reverse complement.
TGGATAGGGGGTGCTCCCTCTGCTGTTTCCTGAAGTCCACAATCATCTCCTTTGTTTGTTGACGTTGAGTGTGAGGTTATTTTCCTGACACCACACTCCGAGCCCTCACCTCCTCCCTGTAGGCCGTCTCGTCGTTGTTGGTAATCAAGCCTACCACTGTAGTGTCATCCGCAACTTGATGATTGAGTTGGAGGCGTGCATGGCCACGCAGTCGTGGGAACAGGGAGTACAGGAGAGGCTCAGAACGCACCCTTGTGGGGCTCCAGTGTTGAGGATCAGCGGGTGGAGATGTTGTTACCTACCCTCACCACCTGGGGGCGGCCCGTCAGAAGTCCAGGACCCAGTTGCACAGCGCGGGGTCGAGACCCAGGTCTCGAGCTTGATGACGAGTTTGGAGGGTACTATGGTGTTAAATGCTGAGCTGTAATCGATGAACAGCATTCTCACATGGGTATCCTCTTGTCCAGATGGGTTAGGGCAGTGTGCAGTGTGGTTGCGATTGCGTCGTCTGTGGACCTATTGGGTCGGTAAGCAAATTGGAGTGGGTCTAGGGTGTCCGGTAGGTGGAGGTGATATGGTCCTTGACTAGTTCTCAAAGCACTTCATGATGACGGAAGTGAGTGCTCGGGGCGGTAGTCGTTAGCTCAGTTACCTTAGCTTTCTGGGAACAGGAACAATGGTGGCCCTCTTGAAGCATGTGGAACAGCAGACTGGATAAGGAGATTGAATATGTCCGTAAAACACACAGCCAGCTGGTCTGCGCATGCTCTGAGGACGCGGCTGGAATGCCGTCTGGCCTGCAGCCTTGCGAGGGTTAACACGTTTAAATGTTTTACTCACCTCGGCTGCAGTGAAGGAGAGCCCGCAGGTTTTGGTAGGGGGCCGTGTCAGTGCACTGTATTGTCCTCAAAGCGGGCAAAAAAGTTGTTTAGCCTGTCTGGGAGCAAGACATCCTGGTCCGCGACGGGCTGGTTTTCTTTTTGTAATCCGTGATTGACTGTAGACCCTGCCACATACCTCTTGTGTCTGAGCTGTTGAATTGCGACTCGATTTTGTCTCTGTACTGGGACTTAGCCTGTTTGATTGCCTTGCGGAGAGAATAGCTACACTGTTTGTATTCGGTCATGCTTCCGGTCACCTTGCCCTGGTTAAAAGCAGTGGTTYGCGCTTTCAGTTTCACGCGAATGCTGCCGTCAATCCACGGTTTCTGGTTTGGRAATGTTTTAATCGTTGCTGTGGGTACGACATCGTCAATGCACTTCCTAATGAACTCGCTCACCGAATCAGCATATTCGTCAATATTGTTGTTGGACGCAATGCGGAACATATTCCAATCCGCGTGATCGAAGCAGTCTTGAAGCGTGGAATCAGATTGGTCGGACCAGCGTTGAACAGACCTGAGCGCGGGAGCTTGTTGTTTTAGTTTCAACCCAACATTGCAGAGTTATGTGCATCCTTGCAAGCACACCCTTCTCATTAACCTGCGGTGAGTTACTCACAATTTTCGATGAACAAATAAGGTTTTATATGTAAGATGGTTAAATAAAGAGCAAAATGATTATTATTATTATATTATTATTTGTGCCCTGGTCCAATAGCAGCTCTTTGTCACTTCCCACGAGCCGGATTGTGACAAACTCACACGCATTCTTATGTTTAATAAATGTATCGTATAGYGTGTGTGTGGCAGGCTTACAATGATGGCAAAAAAACTAAATTTGGGAGTGCGCTGACCTTGGTGCTAGAGGGGGGTACACAGCTGGAGGTTGAATGTTTGAAGGGGTACGGGACAATACAAAGTTTGGGAACCACTGGTCTAGTGAGTCTAATGCAAGGCTGTTGGGGGAATTGTTTTATCATTAGGCTTGACACAGAGAGCCCCCTTATTGTCAGAATCAATCTCTGCCCCTAAAGGGTATTTTTGGTGTGTGTGTGTGTGTATGTGTGTAAACGTGAGGATGTCACTGACACTGTGTGAGAGAGGAAATGGGTTGGGGGGCAGGCCTGGGTGATAGTCTGGCTGTCATGTTGTGTCTATCAGGCTCTGAGGGGTCTGGAACTTGTCCCAGTGACTTTTCCCTGGTTATAGTCTACTCAACTTCCATGTCTGAGGCGTKATAGTGCTGTGATTTACTACATGGATTGTGTTACACAGGGTGTGTGTGTGTGCGTGTGTGTGCAGGGGTGAATTTAGTGATAAGTCCCAGGCATAGGCCATTTTGAGGCACTGCCCTTGTCTGTTTAACACAATCAAGCCTACTTAATGGGCCTGGTTCCACGAGGGGGCAAAAGGGGGCTTGTGCGCCCTCAGTTTTAGTTTTATGTCCCTATATAAGAATAGCAATAAAGTTCACATGATTGAGTGACAGGTTTGTGCAAAATCTTTATCTCCGCTGCGCTGTGTCATGACAATAAACAGAGTGCTAGCTCTACGGGGTGGCAAAGCCGAGCATGGACCTCCCAGATAGAATTTGTGCCTCCCCCAGTTTTGTTTCCCCATAAACAAAATAAGGAGTATATGAATTAACCTGCCCGGTTTTGCCAATGTAGCGCTGCCAGGCCTGCCAGTAACGCAGACCAGGACAGAGACTATATGCYGGGTGTGCACTCATGATCTGAGGAGGGGTGAGGGAGGGGGGATGTAATAATGTMATATTTAGTAGTTAAAATGCATTCTGATTGGGCAATTACCTTGTTTAGGAAGCTCATGGGATCTCAGGGCAGGTTTTTTTTTGACAGAGAGAGGAAAATGTTGTTCACTTTTGCAGACAGCTACAGCTTATAATAGGCCAGCTACGTTAGGTTTTGGTAGTGGCGCGCTGAACAATTATAGCTAGTTGGCTAAGCTTTGATCAGCCGAAAATAGATGGGCACCGCCAAGAGCAAAAAAAAGACTGAGGACCACCATGTCAAGAGCGATGCCAAGCTCAGCGACCAGCCTGCAACAGCCCCAACCACTGAGGTTGAGGAGCCTAGCATCAAATGTAATAACCGCCCATCCCCCACTCCGCCTGCTGACCAACAAGATGGAAAAGAGCCGGGGCCTAGCACCAGCAGCATGAGGGTAACATCACAACAAGCACCTGCACCTCCGTTACCCAAGCCACTAGCACCTGACGACCTGCTATCTAACCAAAACTCAGCCAGTGGAAGCAGGCCAGCCGCACCAATGTGTCGGAGGAAACACCTTATACAACTGGCAACTGAAGTCAACGTACATGCGCCCAGCCCGCCACAAGGAGTTGCTAGAGCGTGATGGGACAAGGACATCCCGGCCGGCCAAACCCTCCCCTAACTCGGACGACGCTGGGCCAATTGTGCACTGCCTCWTGGGTCTCCTAGTCGCGGCCGGCTGCGACACAGCATGGGATCGAACCCGGGTCTGTAGTGACACATTTAGCGATGCGATGCAGTGCCTTAGACAGCTGCGCCTTAGACAGCTGCGCCACTCAGGAGGCTCCTTCAGTGCGTCTTTTAGATTGATCTGTGATTCTTAATGTCATTAGGCTACTTGCTTTTGTGGGTGGAATTGCTATTGAGAGATATACAGCTTTGTTTGTTATTTGATGGGTATAGGGACAATGACCAATGTAGCCTAATTGGTTGTGCTCTGAGGTGAGTCCTGGCTCAGTGCTCCTGTTGTCCTGGCTGTCCACTCCGGTGGTGCTGAAATTTGCAGCATCACAAATGTTATCCTTTCATCATGCTGACTGACGGTAGCCTTCTGTCCACAGTCCTGAATTGATGGTTACGGTGTGTGGTTTGTGCTATTTTAATGAGCGCATCTTGGGCTAACAGTCTTCGCGGGGTTTCTCTTCAACACCGCTTGCTTTCTTGTGTGTAAAAGGACAGTTGTTGTGTATATGCCTGCATTTCAGTAGGCCTCATTTTTATTTTATTTTGTATGTCGCAGTAGTAAGACCAATACCGCGTGTAGCCTACTAAAGGAAGTAGGCAAACGTTTACGCTATCATTCATTTGCATGATGTCAATAATATGAAAACGCCCCCTCCCTGCTCTCTTGCTATAGAACTTCTGTGTGTGAAACTCTCCCACACAGAAAATTTTGCACACCTGGAGAAGTGGCGGCTTGGTCACGCTCATTGTGTAGTGTAACAAATTCGATAGCCATGTTTTGCATTTCGAATCTACTTGTATGTCGTAGGGGAGCGCATATCTTTCTGTGTTATTCTATAAAACGGCGGTTGTTGATGTGTACGGTCACATTTCAGATATTTTTGAACGATCTAGCTGGTTTTATTGGCTCTAAAGCAATACTAGTGTGTGTGTGTGTGTGTGTGTAGGGGGACTATGGAAAGCCAGCGGGCCAGTTAGGTATGACTCCTTTGGGTTTCCATAAAAAGCGGGAAAAAACGTTTCTCATCTGTGGTAGGCTAAGTGAATAACATCATCTGTAATATTTTATTTGGATTTGTAAAGGCTGGGTCACTTTTACAGTTGAAGCTGCTTCTCTCAACTCTGCCTCATGCCCACCACTAGTGAGATTAGTTAGCTTCTTAGCTAGCTGTAAAAAGCGTTAGTGTTATTAGCCTCAGCCTATTTAGCTAGCTCGAACCAGCTAATCTGACACTGCCACAATGGATTTCAGAAATTGGCTTCGCGAAAGTACCTAAACAAAGCCAAAGGAGAAGGCGACACCTAGCTACTGTGTCAGTGGTTGTTAAAAGTTGTGACAGCATTGTGAAGTTCCTCTCTGACATCAAATGCACGTGTTCGTACAACACAGAAGTAAGACTCGAGGCTGCCGAAGGCGGTGACGGATCCCGATTTTCACAGCCACCTTGGTGCCCAGAATCCTCAGTCTTCTCGATCCTCCAAACAACAAATGACTCCAGGCAAAAACAACGGATCTTTACACCCAAGACATAAGACTCCTGAACATCTAATCAAATGGCTACCCAGACTTTTTGCATTGCCTCCCCCCCCCCTCTTTTACGCTGCTGCTACTCTCTGTTATTATCTATGCATAGTCACTTTAATATCTCTACCTACATGTACGCGATACCTCAATTATCTCGACTAACCAGTACTCTCGCACACTGACTCTATACCGGTACCCCCTGTATATAGCCTCACTATTGTTATTTTACTGTTGCTCTTTAATTATTTGTTACTTTTATTTATTTAATTTTTTATTAAAACTGCATTGTTTATGGGCTTGTAAGTAAGCATTTCACTGTAAGGTCTACACCTGTTGTATTCGGCGCATGTGACAAAGCCATTCGGACACTGACACACCACCAGTCGAAAGTTTACATACACTTAGGTTGGAGTCATTAAAACTAGTTTTTCAACCACTCCACAAATTTCTTGTTAACAAACTATAGTTTTGGCAAGTCGGTTAGGACATCTACTTTGTGCATGACACAAGTCTGGTTCATCCTTGGGAGCAATTTCCAAATGCCTGAAGGTACCATGTTCATCTGTACAAACAATAGTACGCAAGTATAAACACCAGCCATCATACCGCTCAGGAAGGAGTCTCCTAGAGATGAACGTACTTTGGTGCGAAAAAGTGCCAAATCAATCCCAGAACAACAGCCAAAAAACCTTAAGTGACACACGCAGACCTCTGGCGACAAAACACGAAGCCTCGCGGCTACCAACAGTCACCTATATCCACAACAAGATACAAACCTCGACCAAGCATAAACTGCATCCCTATACTCGACAAACCTGACAACGCGACAGAAACGGTCCACTGCTCCAAAACCGACATAAAAAAGCCAGACTACGTTTGTAACTGCACATGGGACAAAGATCGTACTTTTGGAGAAATGTCCTCTGGTCTGATGAACAAAAATAGAACTCGTTATTCGGAGAAAATAGGGGACACTTGCAAACAGAAAAGAACATCCGTGAAGCACAGTGGTGGCAGCATATGTTGTGCGGGTGCTTTGCTGCGGGAGAGACTGGTGCCACTTACAAAATAGATGGCATCATGAGGAGGAAAATTATGTGGGTATATTGAAGCAACATTCAAGACATCAGTCAGGAAGTTAAAGCTTGGTCGCAAATGTGTCTTCCAAATAGACAATGACCACAAGCGACATATTCCAAATTGTGGCAAAATGGCTTAAGGACAACAAAGTCAGTATTGGAGGCCTCACAAAGCCCTGACCTCAATCCTATAGAACATTTTTGGGCAGAACTGAAAAAGCGTGTGCAAGCAAGGAGGCCTACAAACCTGACTCAGTGACACCAGCAAAGTCAGGAGAAATGGGCCAAAATTCACCCAACTTATTGTGGGAAGCTTGTGGAAGGCTACCCGAAACGTTTGACCCAAGTTAAACAATTTAAAGGCTATGCTACCAAATACTAATTGAGTGTATGTACACTTCTGACCCACTGGGAATGTGATGAAAKAAATAAAAGCTGAAATAAATCAATCTCTCTACTATTATTCTGACATTTCACATTCTTAAAATAAAGTGAAGATCCTAACTGACCCTAAGACAGGGACTTTTTACTAGGATTAAATGTCAGGAATTGTGAAAAACTGAGTTTAAATGTATTTGGCTAAGGTGTATGTAAACTTCAGACTTCAACTGTAAGTACAAATCTCCAGCAACATGTGGTGGATAGTAGAGTAGGCCAACAGGACAGAGGAGAAAAGATTGAGTGTAAAAGACTGTCATTGGTGAAATGTCTAAATGATTCAGCGGAAGTAACAGACAATTTGTGAATGCCCTGCGTGCCTTTGACCCAGAGAGCCATGACTTTCTAATTGTAAAAAAGGTGAAACTACTGCTGGATCGAAGCAAAACAGATTTGGTGGAAGCTGAGTTTAATGTCACTTGCCCACTCCGGCTCCAATGAGGACAAATGGACCCCACTTGATATCCTGCAACGAGTCTCTGGGCCCCTCTCCACTATGCCGACTGTGCTTACTGCACTGGGAACAGGGATTGACTTTGGGGTGTGCAACTCAATATTAGGTGTTCCCCATAGAAATATATACGTGGCTGTAAATGGAACTGTACATATAGGAAGCGTGTTTATGGTAGGCTGGCATTGCTTAGTTGATTAAGTCGCTCGAATTTGATCCACAGAAGTGTATTGTGCCATATCACAACGTGTTGCTGTACTCACGAGCGGCATGGTTTTCCATGTTCGAAGCTATAGGCCTATTTGTTTGGCAAGGCTGCATTTCACTGTAGTAGACTATGTTTGTTATTTGGATCGCCATTTGCCTTTTGTTTACGTTACGCCGTTTGTTTACTGTTAATGTAACGAGCCTAAATATAGATTGTGTCATGCCTTCATCGATCTGATATTTTGTTTACTAGGCCTACTTGGTAGGGATGGGCATTTTAAATGTTTTGATTGTTCGAAGTACTCCCCCCCCCACCCGAGAGAAAAAAAATATTTTTAGAAGACAAGCCGTACTGTAATTTTTACATTTTTTAATCTTTCTACAATGTAGAAATAGTAAAGATAAAGAAAAACCCTTGCATGAGTAGGTGTGTCCAAACTTTTGGCTGGTACTGTATGTACACCAAGGTCAATCACTAACAATACTACAACAAGAAAATAACACGTGGATACAGTTCATGGATAAGCAACATTTGATAAAGTTCAAGTAATGCGGTGGAGGGGGGGGAGGGGGGGGGGGGGGTGAATTGATCAGTTCATAGACCTTAGTCAAAACCTTTTGAATAGCCTGACTGTGCTGCTGTGGTAGTGTGCCAGTTGGCTCCAACAGCATGCCTTCTCTCCCCAGTACCCCTATTAATCCTGATTATGTCCAGGCATGGTGATGAAAAGGCCTTATTCTGAGCTCAACCACAAACATGAACAGACTTTGTTGACAGCAAAGAATACTATGTGTATGGAGACAAGATTAAAAGACTTGATCTTTTTATCACGTTTCAGGGAAGACCCGGAGGAAGACCGTGTCAAAGTAACACAAGTTTATTACTAGAACAGGGGGCAGGAAAAAAGACAGGTCAAGGGCAGGGCAGAGGTCAGTTTTTTTTGTTTTACCTTTATTTTACCAGGTTATGCTACACTCTAAAAAGAAAAGGTTCCTGGAGTATCCTTTAGGGGTTCTTCAAATTGAAAGTGTGGGGGAACCTCTGTAAGTTCTTCAAAGAACCCCTTTTAATGGATCCTCAAAAAAACTTTTTGGGGTACATTTTTGAACAACCCCCTCCTCCCCTGTTATTTTTATTAATAATATGCATAACAATAACAACAACACAATATTTTAGTAGCAAAGCAGAATATAAAAATTTAAAAATGAGGTAAACTCCCAGCAGAATCCCAAGTCCCATGTGTATATCCTCTGGCGTGTTGACGTTAATGTGTTGATGTTATCCATAGGCAGAAAGATTTTTTTAAGTGCATGGTGATCGAACATGTTTCCTGTTATATTCATCAGAGGTGTAGGGAGGGTGAAGTCTGTGAATCCCCAAAATAGTTATTACACAGATGATTAACAAAACATGCACACAACAGTATTCGTACCTTGTTTTTTGTGGTAAATATGAATTTAAAAAACTGTTTTGATAATGTTTTTTATACACATACCTTGTCCAGAATGTAGAGGCCTATGGGATATTCATTGAAGAGGTAAGGAAGGAGGATGATAAATGTGATCTGCATAACATACCAATACCAATCGACATACCTTTGAATGTCTCATCTGTATACCTACAGACACAACTTAGCAGTTCAGTCATCTGCACCCAATACAGCTAGCCTTCAACATATTCTTATAGCCTACATATTCTTACCTCTTTGTTTATTGATATCCATTGAATTGTGTCCATTTTCTGTTTTAGAAAGATTTGCACAAATATGAAAAGATAGACGGTATCATCATAAAACAATATCAATTTAGATCATACAAGGGACAAACCTTACCTTAAATTGAGTTGATCTTAAAATGTTTCAGTGCCAAGAACCCTAAGGTTCTTCAAATAACTTTGAGGATCTTAGAAGAACCCTCGATGAACCCCTAATTTTGAGAGTGTTTGTAGTTAAAACCTCTCGTTCTCTCAAACAGAATTAGTGAACATAAAAGTTAAATCAGGAGAAATTACAGTGATTATCCAGTCGCAGTACATTTGAATGACCTAAAACGACATTTCTACCTTTTTTTAAAGATTTTGTGGCATAGAGAAAGTTAAGATGTCAGACAGGGGAGGTGATATAAATAATACTCTGCACAAAAGAGAATGTTTTTGGATTTTCACCCTCCAGACATTGTTTCCAAAAGGACTTAATGATGAAATGGCTATGCATGTTATGTTGTAAATTTGAACATGAATTATGCCCCGTTTTTTCTTACGCTGTACCCATTGATTTATGAAAACTTGCTTGGTAGGTCGATGTCCTCATTGTGGTTTTACAGACGTGTTTAATACGTTTTATGTACACACTTTACTAGAATATTTATGAAATGCATATTGTTATATTTGGTAGCACTTATATGTTTTCCCTCGACTCCAACCCCATTCGATGCGTGGAACGGATGTGGGTGGGGCTATGTCTACATAAGGGTGCTATTTTTTTTTTTCTCACAAAAGCTCTGACCAATGCCGTGAGGCCGATGCGCAAAGCTTGTTAAAGAGCAGTGATACTATCGAGAACAGTGTGCGGGTTTCTTCTTTTTCTCATTTTACTCATTGAGATTAAAAATCCGTTTGCAAGAGAGACCTGGCCAAAATAGCAGCACACAGTTTCAAACATTTACAACATAAAACACAATTGCACTACAGTTTAAAAACATCCGTTGACATATGGAACAGGCACGTAGGTTTTGTGAGGAGTGGTTTAACTAGGGGTCAAACCATTGATGGCCCCCCCCAATACATTTTCCATCATAGATTTTACCCTAGCTTTAAAACCATTCAAGGAGACAAGCTCCTGTAGTCTCAAGTCAAGGAGAATTAACACTCTGTGAGTGTAGGCGATATTTGTCATTAGTCTGCTTGACAATGTACCGTATGTACACAGGTAAAATGGGAGCTGTGTCAGTATGTCCTTTATAAAATAAAAATGTACCAATGACTTAGTCTCCAAAGATCTAAGGAAGGCAGCTCATTATCATATAGAGGGTACAGTGATGGGTGAGAGTTTTGGAGATTATTTATTTATGTTTGAGCGCTTTAGAGTTTGTAACAAACCTCAGCGGCCCATGGTACACAGTGTCCAGCATACAAAATGACACTACAGGTGCATGCATAACATATACAATGTGTCGCCATAGTCAATTACAGGCAAGAAGGTAGTGGAAAATAGGCTCTTTCTCGCTTTAACGATGGTGGTCATCCATGGTAAACTGGTGACGTAATCAAATTTGCTGTGCATGAGTGACAGACTTTACGAGATGTAGGTTGGTCGGTAGCAGGGCTGTACACAGCAGATACATATTTTGTTATAGCAAGAGTCCGATTCTTGGTGTGTTTCATGCTTAAAGTTAGTCATTTCCACTTTAAAATGTCACACTTAATTTGCACTAACGAAAGATGTATCAACAAAATGTCCATTAATTATAATCCACATAACAATTCATATTTCCTGTTGCTGCAGGATTTTTTTCCCTACAGGCGGCAGGTAGCCTAGCTGTTAAGAGTGTTGAGCCAGTAACCGAAAGGTCTCTGGTTTGAATCCCAGAGCCGACTTGGTGAAACATCTGTCTATGTACCCTTGAGCAATGCACTTAACCGCAGTCGCTCTGGATAAGAGCGTCTGCTAAATGACACGTGTGAAACTGTCTCAAATTAAATACTGCATCTGCACATGCGGTGTGCCTGTCTCATTTAACAAGGAGCCCAGTGATTGTATTCTTTGGGTATGTAGACTGTTGGTATGTGAGGGGCTTTTTGCAAAAAAGAATTGCACCAGGCATCGGAATTCAGTTCACAGTTGTGAACATACGGTTAATTTATCCCTTCAGTACCATGAGGGCTATTATGTGGAATGAAGCTCTGCTGTGGGGCCTAAACACAATTCCCAGTCAAGCTCCCCGCCTCCACCACAAGGCCTATAAGAGCTCAGACACACCTGTAGGATTGTCAAACGTTTGCTTGCCAACAGTACACAGCACCTCTGAACAGTGTCGGCAGTCAATTTGTGTTCACACAGCAAAGACCTTGAAGTCGTCAGCCGCTCAGCCTCGTTACAAATACTCCAAACCGGAAGGTGGCAGCGGCGTTGTTTGGCAATGCATTTCCATGTATGGTGCTTTATGGTCTAGTCAGTGTCAGCTAGCTAGCTAGCTGCGCTAATGCTGCTGTTGTTGTAGAAAGCCCTTGTTGATACTAACCAGATGGCCACCGGTATAGACGGGTTAGCTGACAACRCCACGAAAACGATGTGCACTCTTCAATTGGGTAGAAGTCTGTGTGTTGTTGTGATTCTGAATRGCCACATACAGTGTAGCTAGCGACTATGACAAGAAGCTGCCATTTCGGGAACAGTAGGTAGACGTAAAAGACGTAAAGACTTGCTTAAGAAAAAAAAGTGTTATGCAGCTTTATTTTTTTAATTAGATCAATCTTGATGAAAATGTGGTGGATTAGACCAGAAAAAAGTGCCCTCTTTTTCTTGCCACTCCTGTCAGCTCCCCCACGTGGAGGATTCGTGCTCTCTGATTGGCTCAAAGTCAAGTTGTCGGCCACTGCCGAGCAYAGCGATTCTACAAGTAGAAACGTCAGGTTCGTCTGTACCAGGTCGGTAAGCAGCAGGTACGTTTTTTTGTTCTAGCATGATAATGAACGACCTCTTACTGTGATGAGTACCTATCGGCAGTCTATAGGCAGTCATATTCTCTGTGTGTTTCATGCTTAGGATTTCCAAAATCCCAGCTCTGCTCTGCCGTCACTGTTTGATCTTGGTTCACTGTGAACATGTGTAGTGTAGCTGGTCATTTCCATGTAAAAGGACCCGTGAGCACCAAATCAAATCAAACTTTATTTGTCACWKGCGCCGAATACAACAAGTGTAGACCTTACTGTGAAACGCTTACTGTGAAGTTCATAGGAGCTTATCAAATTAGGTGTCAAATGGAATCAAAGAGTCTATATTTTGGGGAAATGAAAGCACAGATACATTTTTCAATCATTTTCATCAAATAATTGTGGCATAAGTAATATGTTTCTGKTATTAGAAATACATCACAGCCAAATAAATGTTCTGCCTTCTGTAAGTTTAAGAAACATTGCCTTGTAATCCTGTTTCCAAAACCCCACATACAGTGCCTTCGGAAAGTATTCAGACCCCTTGACTTTTTCCACATTTTGTTACATTRCAGCYTTATTCTAAAATTGATTAAATAGATTTTCCTCATCAATCTACAAACAATACCCCATAACGACAAAGCAAAAACGGGTTTTTATGAATAAAAAATATATATAAATAAATGACTGAAATATCACATTTACATAAGTATTCATACCCTATACTAAGTACTTTCTTGAAGCACCTTTGGCAGCGATTATATCCTTCATTCGTCTTGGGTATGAGGCTACAAGCTTGGAACACCTGTATTTGGAGAGTTTCCCCCAGTCTTCTCTGCAGATCCTCTCAAGCTCTGTCAGGTCGGATGGGGAGCGTTGCTGCATGGCTATTTTCAGGTCTCTCCAGAGATGTTCGATCAGGTTCAAGTCTGGGCTCTGGCTGGGCCACTCAAGGACATTGAGACTTGTCCCTAAGCCACTCCTGCTTTGTCTTGGCTGTGTGCCTAGGGTCGTTGTACTGTTGGCTCTGGAGCAKGTTTTCATCAAGGATCTCTCTGCACTTTGCTCCGTTAATTTTTGCCTCGATCCTGACTAGTCACCCAGACCCTGCAGCTGATAACCCTCCCCACATCATGATGCTTCCACCACAATGCTTCACTGTAGGGATGATGCCAGGTTTMCTCCAGACGTGACGCTTGGCATTCAGGCAAAAGAGATCAATCTTGGTTTCCTCAGACCAGAGAGTCTTGTTTCTCATGGTCTGAGAGTCTTTARGTTCCTTTTGGCAAACTCCAAGCGGGCTGTCATGGGCCTTTTACTGAGGAGTGGCTTCCGTCTGGCTACTCTACCATAAAGGCCTAATTGGTGGAGTGCTGCAGAGATGGTTGTCCTTCTGGAAGTTTCTCCCATCTCCACAGAGGAACTSTAGAGCTCTGTCAGAGTGACCATCAGGTTCTTGGTCACCTCCCTGACCAAGGCCCTGCTCCTCCGTTTGGTCGGGCGGCCAGCTCTAGGAAGAGTCTTGGTGGTTCCAAACTTTAATCCATCTAAGAATAAGGCTGTAACTGTCAGGACCCGGTGTGAGAAACAGTCACTAATAGTCGGCAGAACCCAGAAGATGAGGCAGACACAGCAGTACTAGAGACGGTGGTTTAATCAAGGTAAAAGATCTTCAGGCAAAAAATATAAATCCACAACGTCAAAAGTAATGCCAAGAGAAAAAATGAATATCCTCCAAGATACAATGAAAATCCACAAAGTGGTAAGAACAGCAGGGRAAAACAAACCTCAAAAGAATAATCAAAAATAAACAAGAACAAAACCAGAGTACCTCAGGAAAATCCAACTAGAGAAATATATGTTCACAGCATGGCTGGGGTTGGGTGCTAACATACAAACACAGAGCACAGAACTAAGGAACACTAAGGGTTTAAATACCTACAAGGAAACGAGGCACAGGTGCAAATAATAATAACTAGAACAAGGGAAAAAACCAAAGGTTCAAAAAGGCGCAATGGGGGCATCTAGTGACCAAATCCTGACAGTAACGTAACAAAATCTCTCTCTCTCGTTATCTCTCGTTATCTCTCGTTATCTCTCGTTATCTCTCCCAGCTCTTACTGACACCTACCCATGAGCCCCCTCTCTTTCCATTTACTGTAGCCAGGATCCACACCGACCCGACACTGGATGTGGTCAGTCCGCTCTGGCCTTGATTTCAATGTCCCCAGGTGTCATTTTTTGGGAAAGTACAGCACAGTACAGTGAGGCACAGTAGAGTATAGATTAGTACAATACAGTAGAGTACAGAAAAGTAGAGTATAGTTCAGCACAGGACAGTAGAGCACACTGGCGTAGAGTACAGTATAATGTACTATACTGTAGTCTATTGTACTCTACTGTGCTGTGCTGTGATGTCCAAACTTGTGAAACATAGACATCTATGATTGGTTTCAGATTTGGTCCGGACCAACCAAATTTGGTCTTGTTTGGGTGCGGAGCTCATTAGAATAATAACATGTAGAATGTGTGTAGAATAATWCCCATATATGCAAAGGATGATATTGCATATTTCTACCTGCGTCATTCCRTGAAAAGAGTGCCTTTTGCTTCCCTTTGATATTTTAAGTAGACGTTGTGCACCAACATTGAATTTAAATGCCTGTTATATTAAGTGCCCTTTTAATATAGACCACATGGAGAAATCAATAAATCCAATTTATTTTATATGAATAAAGGCTTGTTAAATTGCCAAAATGCAGCACTTTGACATGTCCCTCCATCAACCCTTTGTCACTTATCTCCAAATAACTCCAAGTTTCTCCATCATAGTAAATCCCTAGTTATTTTGTTGCTTTGACAGTCATCTCTGAACATCATTATTTATTAGGCTTGAATCGTTTTAACAATTCMATTTTTKGGGGTGAAGCTTGCATGCAATTGCCACTCCCTGTTGCACATATGGCTGATTTAAGAAGAAATCTGTTACGGTCAACCYTGTTATTTTATTTGGCACTTAATAGGTAYTTACAATAGTCATTATTTTTTATTTAACCTGTTGAAATGGGRAAATGTGCTCTTTATGGCRGAATGTAAACATTTTGTGAAATCCCTTTTTATTTTTTTGTTGCATGTTTTACTTCTCAAAAGGTACCTAATTGGTTGTACGACCCACATCACCATGAAGAGAATGACATTCATATCCAGAATTATGCATTTCTGTGTTGTCCAAATAAGGGAACCATGATGTCATTCTGCTACCGTAATTCTGTTACCAGGTGTAAATCCTTTTAATTTAATTTACTTTAAATCTTAATTCAGAGCAGATGTTTAACAGAGTTTTGTCGTGATGTGACTTTGATTAATGTGATGACTGTTATTTATTGAATAAACTAACTATGTTTAATTGTTACCCGATTTAAATTAATCATGTAACAATTAACTCAGTAGGAATTTGGAGCACCACGGAAGAAGTTGTTTAACGTGTTACCATTTMCTGAATTAAACTCAAGATGATATATATAAGATATATCGATAACAGTCACTTATTAATCATTGTATCATTTGATTTACACAACATGCCTACCACTTTGAAGATGCAAAATATTTTTCTTGTGAAACAAACAAGAAATAAGAAAAAAAAACAGAACTTGAGCGTGCATAACTATTCACCCCCCAAAGTCAATACTTTGTAGAGCCACCTTTTGCAGCAATTACAGCTGCAAGTCTCTTGGGGTATGTCTCTATAAGCTAGCAACTGGGATTTTTGCCCATTCTTCAARGCAAAACTGCTCCAACTCCTTCAAGTTGGATGGGTTCTGCTGGTGTACTGCAATCTTTAAGTCATACCACAGATTCTCAATTGGATTGAGGTCTGGGCTTTGAGGTCTTGGCCATTCCAAGACATTTAAATGTTTCCCCTTAAACCACTCAAGTGTTGCTTTAGCAGTATGCTTAGGGCCATTGTCCTGCTGGAAGATGAACCTCCGTCCCAGTCTCAAATCTCTGGAAGACAGGTTTCAACAAGATTTTCCATGTATTTAGCGCCATCCATCATTCCTTCAATTCTGACCAGTTTCCCAGTCCCTGCCGATGAAAAACATTCCCACAGCATGATGCTGCCACCACCATGCTTCACTGTGGGGATAGAATTCTCGGGGTGATGAGAGGTGTTGGGTTTGCGCCAGACATAGCATTTTCCTTGATGGCCAAAAAGCTCAATTTTAGTCTCATCTGACCAGAGTACCTTCTTCCATATGTTTGGGGAGTCTCTCACATGCCTTTGGCGAACACCAAACGTGTTTGCTTATTTTTTTCTTTAAGCTATGACTTTTTTTTGGCCACTCTTCCGTAAAGCCCAGCTCTGTGGAGTGTACGACTTAAAGTGGTCCTATGGACAGATACTCCAATCTCCGCTGTGGAGCTTTGCAGCTCCTTCAGGGTTAACCTTGGTCTCTTTGTTGCCTCTCTGATTAATGCCCTCCTTGCCTGGTCTGTGAGTTTTGATGGGCGGCCCTCTCTTGGCAGGTTTGTTGTGGTGCCATATTCTTTCCATTTTTTAATAATGGATTTAACGTTGTTCTGTGGTATGTTCAAAGTTTCAGATATTTTTTATAACCCAACCTTGATCTGTACATCTCCACAACTTTGTCCCTGACCTGTTTGGAGAGCTCCTTGGTCTTCATGGTACCACTTGCTTGGTGGTGCCCCTTGCTTAGTGGTGTTGCAGACTCTGGGCCTTTCAGAACAGGTGTATATATACTGAGATCATGTGACAGATCATGTGACACTTGGATTGCACACAGGTGGACTTTATTTAACTAACTATGTGACTTCTGAAGGTAATTGGTTGCACCAGATCTTATTTAGGGGCTTCATAGCAAAGGGGGTGAATACATATGAACTCACCACTTTTCWGTTTTTTATTTTTGAGAATTTTCTGAAACAAGTCATTTTTTTCATTTCACTTCACCAATTTGGACTATTTTGTGTTTGTCCATTACATGAAACCCACATAAAAATCCATTTAAATTACAGGTTGTAATGCAACAAAATAGGAAAAACGACAAGGGGGGATGAATACTTTTGCAAGGCACTGTAGAGAAAGGGACATTTATCGTGGCTACATTCTATAACTATTCTCACATTAATCATATACCTTGCAAAGGAACCACCGCCCGTCTGGGTAAGAAATTTAATGTATTTACGTGTAGATGTCTTTGTTCGTCGTCTCCCTGTTTCAACCAATCAGTCCTTCCATGGGAAGGGCTCAATGTGTGTAAGGCTCTGGTTGTCCCCCAGAGGTCACAATGTCCTTCGTAGTTTTCCTGGTCTTGTCGTGGGGTGTTCAAACAGAACAGATCTTCAGATGCACCAATGATTGTCTGATATGGGATCTTCTCCTTCCTTTCTCAGGTAGATAGTCAAAGTTCTTGATCCCTTTACATGCACAGCTGCAGACTGTAAATGTTTTGGTCTAGTGAGTTTATCTTCTTCAATTCGTGTTGAGTTTGAGTTTCTAACCATTTCAACGTGTGGACCACGGTCTCACGTCTTTTGGTCTGGGAGTTTCAACCATTTGTAACGTTTAGCTCAAGCTTCACGTCTGCTGGTCTGGTAAGTTAATTCTTAGCAAGTCCTTTTAAGCACTCTGGTCGAAAAGGGCGTTTCCATCACGCTGACACGCTCTTCTGACTTCATTCGGGGTGTGGCTTAGTTAATGTGCAATGGTCATAATGTGCAAGGATCTCRTTAGAAAACTAAAATCGCATTCCTATCTTAACAAAAATAGGTTCATCATACTTCGTATTTCCTACACAACGTAAAGGATGTAAACCTGACATACACAGTGTGAAAGCTCTTCAAATTACAGTATTTTGGTTATACAGTTTTTATAACATCACAAAATGAAAAGCAATATGTTGTGATTATTCTTTAGCTCCCCACTGACCATTCATACCATTCCTATCTTAGAAATATTGTTCCAATATTCACTTTTTTGGACGTTATAGTTTTGGCGGCAAAAGTTTCCTGGAGGACAAAGGCATTCCTTTGGTTGATACTTACGATTGGCGCGAGGTGTCATAAAACCGGCCCAGCCCCCCTGTCCTCTCCCGTAGGAGAGAAAGCGGTCTGGCTATATGTCAGCCATTTGCCAAGCTGATCTGGGGCCTTGGATCCTCGATCAGGAGAGTCATTACACTTTTTGAAACTTTTAAATGGTTTTTATTTGGCATACATTTTAAAGTAAAAAAATCGGGAATTGCCCAGCTCCGCTACAGGGCCTATGTAATGACATGGAGCATGTGACTGGGCATTACAGCTCCTGTGGGTGTGTGTTGTGTGTGTGTGTGTGTGTGTGTGTGTGTGTGTGTGTGTGTGTGTGTGTGTGTGTGTGTGTGTGTGTGTGTGTGTGTGTGTGTGTGTGTGTGTGTGTGTGTGTTTGTTGTGTGTGTGTGTGTGTGTGTGTGTGTGTACTATGAGAACTAACAGGGTGTTTGAACTCTGTCCTCAATGGGCATGTAATTACCAGGGTCATATGATCTAGCTACACTGTGGGGCCTACAGCTGCACCATGAGGCCTATACAGTATGTCTCCTCCCAGCTCCACCGTGGGGCCTTGACATTTGATCTCTCTTCATGTAAGTTATGTGGAAATGTTATGGGGCCCTTGAGATTTGAGGGATCGTACCCTGCTTCTCTACGAGACCCTGATATGTGATCTCTTATCCCCTGAGATACTGTTAAACACACTGGAGCTTCTGCATGGGGAATATGCCCACTGTGTGTGGTACAGTATATGTTTATCATTGTACATCTGCACACACATTGATCAAGTTCTCTCTGTCCTCTTCCCGACAGTCACATGGGCCATATAGACAACAAGAGTGAACATGTCAAGGTAAGAATTATTTTTTTCTTTCCTTACTTTTATTMTTCCTACAGTATGTCTTTCTGTTAGTTTGTAGGCTGGTTCTGCTAGCATCATGGTTCCTACTCAGATGGCCCAGAAGTGGCTTCAGCATCTGAGAAAAGGAAGGGACTGAGAACTAAAACCCATCTGAGCAGTGGTAACCATTTAGCATCAGGGTGAGTTCAATGAGTTGGTCTTTCTAGTGTGGTTCGGGGACCAGTGTGAGTGTATCTCCTCTCCCTGCTTTGGCTTTGTAGTGAAGTTTAAGGGGACCTGTAGTTGAGCTCCTGACTCCAGGACCAGTGTTTGTAATTGAATTAGGATCAGTAGCACAAAGAGGCTCAGTGCCCCCCCGCTCGGCTCTGCTCGGCTCTGCTCTGCTACAGTCGATCGGCTGCTGGGGAATGATGTTTGTTTCCATGGGCAACCGAGCAGGAAGCAGGATCTTGGCCAAAGGCCTTGTTTCTAAACAAATAAGTTGTGGAATACCTTCACAAGCCAAACTCTCCAAGTTTTCTCTTGTTTTGCGTTTTTAACTTAAAAAAAAATATATATATATCTAAGTTGAACTTACTTTTAAAGTAAGTGACTTCACAAACCATAATGTAGTACTCTGCAGAATTCAGACTTGAGGGTCTTGAAAAAAGAAGTCCTTTTCTCTAGTTACATTGGATTTCCATTTTAATGTGGTCTTTGAAATGTAATTGTAGTTGATTACGTCCCTGCGCTTTTGCGATTATGCCCATTTCAGCAGTCTCTCTCARCGTTTTAGCCTAATTCATTCTGCCATTTAGGAAATGTAATCCAAAGTCAACAGTGCTGCTTCAGCACTTCTGGGTTCCAGTGTGCTGGGTGTAGTTCAGGACCAGGCTGCTAGGTGACACTGTAAGCCTGGTTTCTGGGTTGAATCCATCCACACAAGTGCTCAGTTCTGACTGAACACTTGGGATCCATTGTCTGTTTTTCGTTGGAACTCAAAAAGAACTGGTGTCAGAAGAAAGTACTAACACTGACCCATATATCCATCTGGTGTAATATAGTCTCTATCGCTCTCTGTGCAGTGATACCTCTCCCCTTCCAGTTTCCTCACACACCCATACTCACCCTCCTCCCCTTTCCTCTCCTCCTCCCCACTTCCCCTCCTCTGAGCCTCCTTCCCTCCTGGTCTCCTCTCTCTTTCTCCTCCTCTCTCACCCTCCTCCCCCCTGATGCCCCGTGTTGCCGTCCCTCGTTTTCTCAACAACATCGCTTCTCTCTGAAACATTTATGACACTTATGTTTAAATAAACACTTGACCTGAATGTTCAGTGTTATGGTACAGACCTCTCAGGGGGAAGAAGACAGCCTGGCCTGAACTGGACTGGGCTGGGCTGGGCTGGCCTGGACTCGACTACACTGGACTGGCCCGGCCTGGACTGTGTAAGTTTTACACTGGGTGGAAGCACAGTGCTTTATTCAATCAATCAATACATTAATGGGAATTAACCTCTCTAGGGTACGTGAGACAGTAGCGTCCCAGCTCTTCAACAGCCAGTGAAACTGCAGGGCGCAAATTCAAAACAACAGAAACCCATAATTAAAATTCCTCAAACATACATGATTTTACACCATTTTAAAGATACACTTGTTGTAAATCCAGCCACAGTGTCCGATTTCAAAAAGGCTTTACGACGAAAGCAAACCAAACGATTATGTTAGGTGAGTGCCTATTCACAGAATAACAAGCCATTTTTCCAGCCAAAGAGGATTCACAAAAAGCAGAAATATAATAAAATTAATCACTAACCTTTGATGATCTTCATCAGATGACACTCATAGGACTTCATGTTACACAATACATGTATGTTTTATTCGGTAAAGTTCATATTTATATCCAAAAATCTGAGTTTACATTGGCGCCTTACGTTCAGAAGTCACAAAACATCCTTTTGATTTTGCAGAGAGCCACATCAATTTACAGGAATACTCATAAAATAACATTGCTAAAGATACAACTGTCATGCATGGAATTTAGATGCACTTCTCCTTAATGCAACCGCTGTGTCAGATTCAAAAAAGCTTACGAAAAAAGCAACCATGCAATAATCTGAGTCGGTGCTCAGAGCCCAATCAAGACACAATATAGCCGCCATATAATGCAGTCAACAGAAGTCAGAAGTAACATTATAAACATTCACTTACCTTTGATGATCTTCATCAGAATGCACTCCAGGAATCCAGTTCCACAATAAATGTTTGTTTAGTTCGATAATGTCCATCATTTATGTCCAAATTCCTCCTTGTTGTTCTAGCGTTCAGTACACTTTCCAAACTCACGACCGCGGGGCAGGTCAGCGGAAGTACGGACGAAAAGTTCAAAAAGTTATATTACAGTCCGTAAAAACTGACAAACGAAGTATTGAATCAATCTTTAGGATGTTATGAACATAATTCTTCAAAATGTTCCAACCGGAGTATTCGGTTGGAACATAGCTCGCTCTCACGTGAACGTCATGGTCAGAGCATGTCATTCATGGAGACCTGATCATTCCTCTCTCCTTCGGCCCACTTCACAGTAGAGGCATCAGACAAGGTCTAACGACTGTTGACATCTAGTGAAGCCTTAGAAGTGCAACATTACCAATATCCCACTGTATCTTCAATAGGAGCTGAGTTGAAAATCGACCAACCTCAGATTTCCCACTTCCTGGTTGGATCTTTTCTCAGGTTTTTGCCTGCCATATGAGTTCTGTTATACTCACAGACATCATTCAAACAGTTTTAGAAACTTCAAAGTGTTTTCTATCCAAATCTATGAATAATATGCCTATTCTAGCTTTTATGGGTTTGTAACAGGCCGTTTACTCTGGGCATGCTTTTCATCTGGACGTGAAAATACTGCCCCCTACCCCAAAGAAGTTAAATCAGCAATCTGCTTTTAGCAAAAAAAAGTGGTRGGGCTGCCATTTTGCTGAAAAAACAAATGACAGATTGTGGTTTTTAAATCTCATTCTTCATATGCTGGAAGAAACTCGACTTGGTAGGTAGGTTCAGCTTTTTATCCTGGAAACGTGGACATGAATCCAGACTGAATATGGCCTGTAATGTATATATGGATATATAAAGTGTAGTTAGTTCTAAAGTATAGAGTATAGTTATAAAGTATAGTTATTTTTTAACAGTTTTTATTTTGCTAGGCAAGCCAGTTAAGAACAAATTCTTATTTACAATGACTGCCCACACCGGCCAAACCCAGACAATGCTGGGCCAATTGTGCCCTGCCCTATGGGACTCCCAATCACAGTTGGTTGTGATACAGCCTGKATTTGAACCAGGGTGCCTGGAGAGACGCCTCTTGCACTGAGATGCAGTGCCTTAGACCGCTGCGCCATTCGGGAGCCCGAGTGGTGTAGGGTACATATGAATATGGCCTAGATGTATGTCTGTGAGTGTGCATTATAGCACAGAATCCTAGAGAGTGCCTCTGACACTGTATCTTTTGTAGGTTTGTATGGGCATAATGGGTCTGGAGGGAGAGGTTGGGCTGTTTTATATGCAGTTAATTAACATATGTCTGGCACAAGACACACTGGTGGTTTAATGAAGCCTCATCAGTGTGTGTGTGTGTGTGTTGTCGTCTGTGGTGTTGTGGTGTGTTGTGTGTGTGTGTGTGGTGTGTGTGCGTGTGCGTGTGTGCCGCCTGCATACGTAGGGTGGGCAACATGCTCTTGGGAGTGTGTGCTCATGCATGGTGTGTGTGTGTGTGTGTGTGTGTGTGTGTGTTGTGTGTGTGTGTGTGTGTGTGTGTGTGTGTTTGTGTGTGTGTGGTGTGTGGTGTGTGTGTGTGTGTGGGTGTGTGTGTGTGTGTGTGTGTGTGTGTGTGTGTGCTAGTTTAGGGGCTCAGCTGCAGTGGTGGTATAGGGGGTGGGGTTCTAGCTGGTTCCAGTTCACACTCCATAGTTTCTCTCCAGTATTACTGCCGGTGATGATAAGGCTACGCAAGACACACACACACAGACACACACACACAGTCTTTCTGCGATATTGCTTCACCGAGTCCTACGGCAGATTGAGTTAGGCCTGTGCCTTCATTGATCTGAGGGAGTGTAAATCGACCGGGCTAGACTTGCTAACATGTCTCTTATAGTCTTGGGTTTCTGTCACTTAGCAAACTGAGCCCTGCTCAGGTAATCCCTACCGTTGTGTCGCTGAACTGTCGCGGGGCTGCTGCATATATACGTTTTCCTAGGGGTGTGTCATAATGTAAGTRACCTCATTTATGTTCCTCYAAATGCCGTTGTCGATCAGACGGCTACAGTCGTGTGTCTACCAACCAGAGTTATACTGTTTATCACCGAGGCGGTGTGTCGTAGTAAAACGCCCGCTGTGAGCAGTTAACCCTGCACTATTGGCTCATCTATAAATATCACTGTCATGTCTACCTCCGCTGTGAAGCAGTAGAAGAAATCAAGCAGCCTAGGARAGTGTTACGTTAACATATGTAGCCTGAGAAGGTTCATGAAATCGATAACTTGCTAGAAGCGGAAAGCGYTCATACACCGGCTCTCTCGGAGACTCGCTTCGATCATTGGCTGTTTATATGCAGAGTCATATGCCTGTAAATCTTASAGAAGATCTCATGYYRAATACTGTTGAAGTAATATGGCTACCGGTTCACCTGCCTCACCTAAAGCCTATTCTGGTGGGAAGTTGCTATWGACCACCAAGTGCTCACAGTCAGTATCTGGATAATACATGTGAAATGCTTGTTAATGTATGTGATATCAACAGAGGGGTATATTTTCTGGGTGACCTAAATATTGAYTGGTTTTCATCTGTCCAYTCAAGAAAAAGCTTCAAACTGTAACTAGTGTCAGTCAACCTAGCAGGGTATTTACAAACMGCAAAAGAATGAAATCRTCCACATGTATGGATCACATCTTTACTAATGCTGCAGAAATCTGCTYTAAAGCAGTATCCAMATCCATCAGATGTAGTGATCATAAAATAGTAGTCATATCTAGGAAAATCAAAGTTCCAAAGGCTGGGCCTAATATAGTGTATAAGAGATCACACAAAGTTTTGTAGTGATTCCTATGTTGAAGATGTGGAGATTATTTGCTGGGCTGTTGTGTGTAATGAGGAGCAACCAGATGCTGCACTTGACGCATTTATGGAATTGCTTATTCCAGTTAATAATAAGCACACACCCATTAAGAAAATGACTGTTAAAGGAATTGAAAAATTGTATGGTTGAGAGGGATGAGGCCAAAGGGGTGTTCGTCTGACTGCACAGCTGATCATCATGGCAGCAGTTGATGGGGATCCTAATAAAATACAAATACACAATACACAGTACACAGTACACACACTGTCTGCGGGCCAGGAACAATGGTGGGAAAAGTACTCAATTGTCATACTTGAGTAAAAGTAAAGATAACTTAATAGAAAAGGACTCAAGTAAAAGTGAAAGTCACCCAGTAAAATACTACTTGAGTAAAGGTATTTGGTTTTAAATATACTAATGTATCAAAAGTAAATGGAATTGCTAAATATACATCATAAGTAAAAGTAGTAATTCATTCAAATTCCTTTTAAATTATGCAAATCAGACGGCACCATTTTCTTGTTTTTAATTCATTTAAGCATAGCCACTAGCACACTCAGACATTCATTTACAAACGAAGCATTGTGTTTAGTGAGTCCACCAGATCAGAGGCAGTAGGGATGACCAGGGATGTTCTCTTGCGTGAATTGGACCATTTTCCTGTCAAAATGTAGCAAGTACTTTTGGGTGTCAGGGAAAATGTATGGAGTAAAAAGTACATCATTTTCTTCAGGAATGTAGGGAAGTAAAAGTAGTCAAAAATATGAATAGTAAAGTACAGATACCATGAAAAACTACTTAAGTAGTACTTTAAAGTATTTTTACTTAAGTACTTTACACCACTGGCCATGAAGAACAGGCACAGTCTAGTTAGTGTCTAATTGCAGCTGGTTTATGTATTTTCATTTCGGCCTAGATTTTTGYCATTCAGCAGATGCTCTCACCCAAAGTCTCCTACAGTAGTGCATGCATTTTTATATGGGTGACCCCAGAGCCCAYGACCTTGGCGTTGGAAGCACCATGCTCTACCGACTGAGCCACCTAGATCTGCATTTACATTTGAGCCATTTATCA
Organism: Salvelinus sp. IW2-2015; assembly: GCF_002910315.2. Classification (NCBI taxonomy): domain Eukaryota; kingdom Metazoa; phylum Chordata; class Actinopteri; order Salmoniformes; family Salmonidae; genus Salvelinus; species Salvelinus sp. IW2-2015. The sequence continues at coordinate 3,924,029 of NC_036842.1, read as the reverse complement.
GAAGCTCTTACAATCAGTCAGTGTATACAACTAAAGGAAGCTCAAACAACCACATATCACACTCATTGCAAGAAAAAGCTTCCTCAAAAATAGCTGTTATCTGCACAATCTGCACCAGTGAGAGCAGGCTCCACAGTTCCCATTCAAACCCTCTCTCGTCTCCAACCGCTCCACTGTATTACAGGGCCTTTGTTTCTGAAGGTGTTTGAGTCAAATATCTAGAGGCTTTATATGGATTAATAATGAATAGGAGTCAATGAATAGAAGCAGCCCTAAATGCTGATGGGGATCTGAGACTAATGGATCATCAGATGTACACACACACACAATCTCACTCACACAACCAAGAGAGAGATTCTACAGGGGGAAACACTGTGCTCTGCATAATAAATACACAGTGCCATCCAGTCCTAATATGTAATCTGTGCATGTAACACCAGCTAAGCTCTCCTACCCTACCACGCCCCCTGGCAGTCCCAGGATTATCTATCTCTCTGGTGTCCACACCAGCCATGGCAGCGGGAGCAAGGCGGTGATAGGATGCACAACACTGGTACGCCGTCGTTGTCCGTGCAGGACGCCAGGGCTAAGAGAATCGGGAAGCGCAGCATCCGCAATGGATTATTTGTGCCACAAAGTGATCCGCGCTACCCGAGCGCTGCTTTTTTTTTTTTTTTTTTTTTTTTACCTTTTATTTAACTAGGCAAGTCAGTTAAGAACAAATTCTTATTTTCAAATGACGGCCTAGAACAGTGGGTTAACTGCCTGTTCAGGGGCAGAACGACAGATTTGTACTTGTCAGCTCGGGGCTTTGAAACTTGCAACCTTTCGTTACTAGTGCCAACGCTCTAACCACTAGGCTACCTGTCGCCCC
>NC_036842.1:3904834-3922533 GCF_002910315.2 Salvelinus sp. IW2-2015 | reverse complement strand
GCTTTAGGGAGATTTGTTTAAGAAAAGACTCCTTGGCTAATGAATCTCTCCTGTGTCTCTTCTCTTTGTGTGCCGTTCTCTCTCCCTCTGATAGGTTGTTTTATTCCCATGTATTCAAAGACAAGATTAGCACGCTGATTACACTACACACACACACACACACACACACACACACGTAGTAGTAGTAGTAGTAGTAGTAGTAGTAGTAGTAGTAGTAGTAGTAGTAGTAGTAGAGGTGACCTCGGCGATAAAGCAGAGAGAATCTCTCAACCCTTCATGTCCTTTCCTGTGAGGTCTCTGCAGTGCAGGGCTATCAAAAGCTCCCGGAATTTAGGATGCTGTCATGACTCCAGATCCGTTGCCATGGCGAGGCGTCCTCTGTGATGTCACTCAGTTCCCCAGGGGACAAAGCCCCACCTCTCCACTGCTCAAGACGACGTGACGACTCAGATTGGTGTGCATGTGCCAGTGTGTATGTGTTATTGAGTGTGATGTGTGTGTGTGTGTAGTGTTTTGTTTTCGCACACACGCTAAATATATATATATTTTTTTTTACAACACCCTGCCTTTCTCGGATTCTCAAAAACAGAACATGAATTATGTCCTCAGACACATTCTATACTTAGGACACCAACCCTTTCACAACACACAAGCAGAAGAACACACACCCGCAAACACTTACCCGTAGACAGAAAATATTGCTCCGATGTTCCATACCGAACAAACAAGTTAAGATGGTACTGGGTGTGTAAGGGAAAGAGTCTGAATGTGTGTGTGTGTGTGTGTGTGTGTATTCAAATGTGTGTGAATGCATTCTTTGCCCCCTCTTGCCACCCTGCAATTCCTTTCAACTAGGAATAAAGGACAGATTCCTTTGAGAAGGTGCTGAAACTAAAGAGGCATACCTCTCTCTCTACCCCACCTCTCTCTCATTCTCTCTCTTTCTCTCTACCCCACCTCTCTCTCATTCTCTCTCTTTCTCTCTACCCCACCTCTCTCTCATTCTCTCTCTTTCTCTCTACCCCACCTCTCTCTCTACCCCACCTCTCTCTCTTTCTCTCTACCACCACCTCTCTCTCAATTCCTCAGTCGCTTTCTCTGTACCCCACCTCTCTCTATTCTCTCGCTTCTCTCTCTCTACGTCACCCACCTTCTCTCATTCTCTCTCTTCTCTTTCCTCTCTACCACCTCTCTCTCCATCTCTCCTCTCTTTCTCTCTAGCCCCTCCCCTCCTCTCATTCTCCTTCTCTTCCCACCATCTCCTCTCTCCTCCCTCTCTTCTACCCCCTCTCGTCTCTCTTTCTCTCTAACCCTCTCTCTCATTCTCTCGCTTTCTCCTTCTCTCCCATCTCTCTCTTCTCTCTGTGTCCTCTCTCCTTCTCCCCCCTCTCTCTCTTTTGCTCCTTACATCTCTCGCCCTTCTCACTCTCCACCCTCGCTTACTCCCCTTCCCGGCCGGCTCCCTCCTATCCCCCTCTCATCTTTCAACTCTCTTCTCCCTCCCTCTCTCCCCGGTCTCCCTCTCCTCATTCTCCCTCTTCCTCTTCTCCTCTCTCGCTCTCTCTCTCTCTCTCTCTCTCGCTCTCTCTCTCTCTCTCTCTCTCTCTGTATTGTCTCTCTGTGGTCGTGAAGGAGGGGGTGGGTGGGGTCTGCCTTGCCAGCAATTCGACAGCACTCCGCCAGTGCCTGCTAGCATCTCTCCCTCCTCCTCCCTATCCCTCCCTCCTTTCCACCCTCCCCCACCCACTCCTTTCATCAGAAAGGGATGAGGTAATCCCTGCGAGGGCTCGTGAAGCACAGCCAGAGTGTGAGCGAGAGAGAGAAGCAGTACGAGAAAGAGCCTGTGCGTAGCTGAGAGAGAGAGAGAGAGAGAGAGATGTCAGTAGCAGCAGAGTGCGAGGAGCTGGAGTCCTGACCAGCAGTACCAGCAGCAGTAGCAACTGTAGTGTTAGCTAGCGTTAGTAGCGTAGCAGCCACACGGTTTTGAGTGAGATGAGCCGCTGCTGGGGCCGGGGCTGCTAGCGAGGAGAGGAGCGCTGCCTGCCTGCTTTGGGACAGTGACAGAGGAGAGGAGAGCTGGTGCTGGGGTCCTCGGGGTGGGGTACAGCCGTGAGCTGAGCCGTGAGGAGAGGAATCATGACTGAACGCTGTAGCCTATGGAGTGCCCTGTCGGCAGCCGCCTGCTGTTTCTACAGAGGCTCCTTCATGCAGGTGCAGGTGAGGGTGTGTGTGTGTGTGTTTGTGTAGGGTTTTGTTTGATAAATGAAAGCGAGAGAGGTTGTGATTCAAAGAAAAAGTGTTTTTGTTGGAGAGTTTTGGGTTTGAACAGAATCTGTATATTGGCTCGTGAATTTTTGGACAATTTCTGTTAGCGGTTTTGTCTTTGCGCGTGAGAGTGCATGAGAGTGTGTAATGGTTGTGTTTGAGTGTGTTCATTCCTGTTTTGGCCAGCAGCTAACTGGTGATATCATAGATACGATACGGGCAGGAATATCTACTTGTGCTTGTCTAATTTAGARGCCGGAGAAACATGAGCATGGCTRATTCCTGACAGATGACCTAAGGGTGTGCTGTTGGCACGTTGTGGTCAGATCTTCTATTGTAACAGAGAGAGAATAGCAGGGAGGCGAATTACATTCGCTCACCACTGAAAGTCATGCCTTTTGGATCTGATWGTACGAAACCTCAATGTAGTGTATTGTTATTGAAAGCTTTAGTAGGTGATAGTATGAGACCTCACTGTAATATGTTGCTACTCACTGTTCTGTATTTTGTTTTTCATCTCTTATCAGTATACTCTCTCAACTGTTCCTTGTCTGTTGGAGAGTCTCTGTGGCAGTATTTAGAGTTTAGTAACAGGATTTAYAGCAGAGTGGTGGCTTTGAAATAAAACATGACCCTGACGTGTGTACGTGTGTGTTACTTTGGTGCAGAAAATGGGAGTATGTTCAGTGAAGGGGCTAATTTGAGTATTTGTAGTTAGGCCACCAGCCCCAGCCACTTGAGTCTGATAGATGGTCTGGTAACATCCTCCGTCTGTTGACCTGTGTGTCCTGTTTACATCACCTGATCTCAGACCAGCACCAGGACAGGAAGAAATGCTGAGACACTGTCTGTCAGTGACAGTTCGAGTTGAAAAGAGCCTCGACTCCAGGGCGATGCTGGAACATTTCAACCACTACATTCTCAAAAATAAAAATCTGATTGAGGTTCGTTTCAGTGCCCCGGGCCAGGGAACAAAATAGCAGGCTTCCAACACTTCAGTTCAACCATTAGCTTGTTTTCAATTTCCAGCTGATATCGTGCTTTAAACTCCCAGCAGAGAGATTACTACTGTTCGTATGGTCTATGGGAGTGCATGCTGGCAGTGCTACCATTGTGTCTGTAATTAAGACCACTGCTGTCCCAGTCGGTCTCTAACTGGGACATTGTGATGTTACAGCCCTGTTTGTTCGCAGATCAGCGCTTGAACCCCATCTGCCCCTCTCTCCCCTCTCCGTGCAGTTTGTTTTCTCTTGATTTTAATCCTCCCTTTCTGTGTCTGCCAGCCAGGCTAACTCCAACCATCCAGGCAGCGTAGCCACAGTTTATCTCCAGAGTGACCCAGCTGCGATACACTCTGTGGCTTTGCCAGCCTCTCTGTCAACCCCAGAGCCCATGGCCTGGCACCACGGCTCCCAACCAGTGGAGGCTGGTGTCACTTTAAATTGGAGGACCGGCTCAAAGGAATGAACGGTATCAAACATGTCCCCTGAATTCAAGTGACACTGTAGCCTCCGCTGCCTTCAATCGTGACGGGAGCTCTAGGGGCCACCACAGCCACCGATTATCCCAGGGCCCCGTACCACCAGTTACCTCGGGGGCTCTTTCAACCTCCGCGTAGTCGGTTAACCATGTTCAACCCCACCCGTCTGACACGCGTAGCAGAAGCCGTAGCTGGTACTGAAACGTTTTGCGTTAGCGACGTTAGGTAGCATCAGCCCCGCGCCGCCCGCAGCCGATTTGGCATGCCGGAGTATTGTAATATGCGACCCTCTGTGTAATCCCCCCCTGCTCCACTCTTCTCGTGTCTCGTCTCGGCGCTCCTCTCCTCCTCCGAATCCTTTTCACAGCAAATCCTCTTTGCAGCGCCCGCCTGGCCTCGCCTCGCCCGCCTGTCACTCCCCCCGGGACAGCGAGGGGCTAAGCGGCTGTTTAACTGCTAAAGTTCAAGAGAAAATCAGCCTGTTACCGAGAGAGGAAGCTAATTACACTGGGATGTTTTCGCTAGTAATGAGACACGCTTAGCTTGCTTTTTCTTTCTGTTGCTCGGAGTCCTAACCATGAGTGCCTTTTCCCCAAAACCCCTATGCCAGTGCATTGTAACCTGGGTGCCAGTCTGTATCTACTCTCTTGTCGTGAGAATTCCACAAAAGAGTGCATAAACAGACTGTTACCCAGGCTAACTGCTTGGAGTTGTAGCTGGATACAGCGAAGAGGGTAGACAGTGGAGCACAAGGGGTTACACATGACTAGAGACTGAGGAATGGTAGGGGTGCTGGGATCTGAAGAGTGAGCAGAGCAGAGACACTCCCACAGATCCATAGCCCCGGGTCAGGATTAGGGTCTGTAGCTGCTCCCACTCACTGGTTCTCACCTTTCTCCCAATTAGCCAATCTGTCCTTTGTCAGTTCAAAAACCTCCAGTTTCTTATAGTTGGCTCTTCTCAAGCTTTCGTGTCAGAACGTAGGATGCGGATTGCGTGTTTAAGTGCCATTCGATAGTACCTGAAATGTATCCCACGGGAACCTTCTGATCCAAAGATATAATGGACCGATCCATCTGTGAGTATTTAGTAGGGGTTTAGAGGAGCTGAGAAGGGTGTCACCCTGGACTGTACTACAACGAACCAGTGGGAGGGTGGTTGCAGATGGCATTTTGGAGGACATAGCGAACAGGAGAGCGCGTGTGCGTGTGTGCGTGCGTGTGCGTGTGTGCGGTATAAGAAGGGCTGAGGCACTGACTGGTGAACATTTTTAAATGAAAAAGGTGTGCTGGATACAGCTGGAACAGGGACATCTACCACTGTACCAGGTAGAGTTGTGGAGGTGTGAATGTGTTGACAGACGGACTCACCTCAGTCACACTACTGCTACCCACACTAACTGCTCCACTCCGAGAGACTGTGTGTGTGTGTGTGTGTGTGTGTGTGTGTGTGTGTGTGTGTGTGTGTGTGTGTGTGTGTGTGTGTGTGTGTGTGTGTGTGTGTGTGTGTGTGTGTGTGTGGTTGTGTGTGTGTGTGGTGTGTGTGTGTGTGTGTGTGTGTCTCAGATCCAGGTGCTACATAAAGGGATTGGAGGTTGTTGCATGCATCCGTGTATGTGTGTGCCATACAGAGAGATCTAAAGGACCCCTGATGGTGCCTGCATGGTTCCCCCTCAGAAGTCTTTGTGTGTGTGGCTCTTTTAGGGAGCAGAGCAGCACAGCACTGCTGAGATCACAGACTGGGTCTGGAACTTACTTCTACCCCCACCTGCTCTGTACACCCCCCAACCCCCGCTCTCCAACTCACTGCCTCACAAGCTATTCATCTACCAGTAGGTCTATATCTTGTTAAATTCCTAATTATTGAACATTGATAAACATCATTTCATTGTTGACGTGGTGGACCGTTTGCTGTTATGGATGACAGTGGACTTCTGATCCTGTGTGTTTCTGATGGGGTTAGAGAGGGAGGGAATCTGGAGTGAGGATTTAGGCAGGCGGGGTCAGCGGAGGGGTTTCTATTGTGTGTCCACTTGACCTTTGACCCCGGGGGTCAGAGGTTTCGGGGTCGCCAGCAGGAGGCCAGAGTTCAGCCTGGCCAGATATGACTGAACCACTCTTACTTGAGCCGCTCTGGTGAGAGCAGAGGCCTGAGGATAAGTGGGCCGAGGGTAGGGAAGGTTATGGTAACCTAGCGGTCACAGCTCTCGACGTGCTTCAGCCCTGTGCTTCTTAACCGTTTTTGTACCTCTTCGGAGTACCGTTTGCATTCAAACTAGCACTGTACGCGGCTTTAGCAGTAGAAGGTTTTGGCTGTAGCAGTACGTCAACTACAGATGTCGGGCCCATGCTGAGGTTTAAGGCACGAGTAATAATAAGATGGGTGTGAGGATTAGTGGGTCAGCCAGGGGAGGTTGTGGTAACATGGTCACAGTACTCCTCAGACTAGCATTGTTTATTTATGGCACGACGGGACTCCAGGTCTCCCTTGTGAAAGACGTCTTCTGACATCAGTGGGATAGGTAAAGGTTGAACAGAAGGCACGAGTAAACTAGGTCTCCCATTACGCTGTAGGTTCTCTGGAATCTATCTCCCTCACTGACATTTATACCAGAAATAAATCCTCTTCTAGCGATGGCCCCAAAAAGGTCTTTGTGAGTTACTGGGTACCAGAGTCCCGGTGGATTTCTTAATGTTTCAGTTTACTTTATGAAAGGACCCCAGGCAATTAAAGTGCAACTAGGTGATTTGCAGCCTAGGACAGAGAATAGCTCCACAGCAGCAGACAATATGTTTGATCATGGTGGAAGAGAAGACATAGGAGATGGAGAATTTATGTTTCTCACACACGGTTACTGATAACGTCGAAATAAAACTGGTAGAACCATTTTCAAAAATGAAGTCAGAAAACGTTTATACAACCGTTTCTGTGACGGATTCAATTTCATTTTTGAAAAAGACGAGACGAAAGATGAAAATGTTGATGATACCCAAACGATTAAAGTAATCGAATCTAACATAAAGATACGTTAGGGATTAATGAATAACATTTCGTTAGACATTCTCTAAAGATGAAACAATTCAATTGAAAAGCTTTGAATGTGTTTCAATTTAGATTAGACTAAGAATTAGACTATCCTTGATTAGATCGTGTTCAGAGGGAACACACACACGGAGAGAATTACCCTGATTAGATGCTTTTAGCGTTCAGAGAGGCAACAGTATGCTCTGCTGAAGTGTTGAGCTGACTCTGAACGTTTAGGACTAATTTAGTGTGACTGAACAGCAGACGCTGATGCTGCTGGTACACACACACACACAACCCCCCCCCCCCCCCATGCATCTTCATGAGCTGTGCCATAGGCAACACCATCGTGGGGGGGGGGGATATCCCCTCATGCTCCTGAAAAGATGAAGAGACGGCCACATAGCAGTCTCAACAGAGAGATAGAGAGATGGAGGGATGATTGTCCCTCTCTCTTTAGATACAGTGTGTATGCATCTCATCGGAGCTTAGACAACAGCAACTTGCAGAAAACTATGACATAGTTCCCTGGATGGAAAAATGGACAGAGGAAGGTGAGGAAGGGGGGTGAGAGAGGGAAGAATGAAGGCGGGTAAGGGTGACACCACAGCAGGGTATCACAGGCTAATTTCCCATGAGTGTCTCTCGGAATAACACGTCGATCGTGTGCAGGCAGGGCTAGTGTTTCCCCCCGGGAGTGTACACACACACACACATATTTTAGGCTGCTTTCGGTGTGCTATGAGAGTCCGGACATGCAAGGGCATTGCTGATCTTAAGGGATGTGTGTTGTGTTTTTGGAAGGCCCTCCCCTCCTCCCTCCTCTCCAACAGCGCGAGTTCAAGCCAGCAAGAAGGGCTCCATCTGAACATCACCATGGTGACAGCCTAGTACACATACACAAGGACAACACCCACCTCCCCTATCCCTCTATCCCTACCCCCATCAATGATTATACTGTCTGTGGGGAAGAAAGAGAGAGTGTGTGTGTGTGTGTGTGTGTTTAGTATTGGTACAGTACTGATGCTCCTATCTCAGTCTGTCAATTTAAATGGCCCTCTGTGTCTGAGGTAACTGAGGGGTTACTAGCTGTCCATCAAAGCTTTGCCCCGCCCTGCCCTCAGACACTGTGCAAGAGCTGTACCGTAATGTGTGTGTGTGAGTGAGTGTGTGCGCCCGTGTGTCTGTCTGTGTGTGTGTGTGAGATGTGTGGCAGCGGGCACACAGAGCTCTGCTCACTCTCTCTGCTCTGTATGAATGAAAGTGATACCTCAGCGCTCCCGTACTGTCTAGCCTTTCCTCCCTGCCAGCCAATAGCACTCAGCGCTACCTTGCCTCCTGGAAACAATGACATCATCTCTAGCCAATAGCATCGCAGCTCTGGGGCTTGCTGCTTGCTGCAGCTCCAACGATGATCAGTTGGGACAAGGGGAGAGGGAAGGACGGAGAGAAATTCGAGAATATTGTACTGACAGTGCAAACGGGAGATAGCAGGGCCCCGATTTCAAACAGGCTATAAGGCTCAGAGGTATTTCTGTGTGCACTCTTCAAAATAAAAGGTGCAAGTTGGAACCAAATAAGGTTTGTGAGAGCGATCCCATAGTGGAACCATTTTAGGGTCTCTGAAGCACCTTTAATGGGATAGTTCTTTGAAGAACCATCCAAAAATGCAAAACCAGACAAGTTTCGGCCCTCCAGGACCAGAATTCGATATCCCTGCTGTAGAGTTTCAAGCCTTATTTGCATATTCATATTGCATATCCTTGGTGACTTTCAAGTGAATTTGAAAGTTACTAGTACCCTCCGTGACTGTGTTTGCTAGTGACACAGACATGGTTCTTGCATTCATTCATTTTCAGTCCTGTGGCCTTCACCAAGTGAGATCTTAAGTGAATATGTTGTCATTTAAATGTAATTATTTGAGACAACACAATACATATTTCATAAGGCCTCCTTTTGAAGGCGTAGTTTTACCATAATACAGTGGCCTGAAACTCTTGGTTTACAGGCCACATCAGGCCTGCAAGCCACATTATGCTGGCTAGCAAAGTGATGTGTAATTCCTATTGGAATCCAGCCAGAGTGGGGATATCCAATGTTTGGAATTTTGGGAAGACTAAGATATGAGACTACCTTAAATATCTAAACTGGAACAACCATTTCAGTAACTGGTGCAATAAGTCCAAGTAACAGATTGGATTGGTTTAGGAAAAAGTATGTCATTTATATTTGAGTAGTATACATGCAGAAACAGAGATATTGAAACAAAACAATTCTTAAAATCAACTTGCAATAGAGCATGCTGGGAATTATGATAATGATGGGCGTTATTAATGCCAACACGGGTTCTTTTACACCACTGTGTTAATTTAACTCTCGAATCAACGCTAGAAATGGTACACTGAAAAATCAACACTAGTTAACATAGTGAAAGGGACACATCTGCAGGCTCCCATACATTTCAAGAACCTTTTAGAATTCTGAAGAACAGTAGATGGCAAGAACCCCCACACTCGATGTTCTTTATCGGGCAAGACATGGTTCTATCACGGCCAGACAGGGCTGTGCGTGTACTCGGCCCATCAGAGGGCCTGGCTAATTCACACCCCTGATTTATATGCATCACCAGTCCACCTATCAGATCAAACGCTGCCTCATTACCATATCATTATCAGCAGAGGAGTAGTGGACATGGGGAGGAGAGGCCGTGTGTACGTGAGGACTTGGCTTCTGCATGGACTCCCCTTTCTCTAATCTGTTTATTTTATATGTATCATATAGGGATGACATCTTTTATATATTTTTGTATTATTTATTTAACTAGGCAAGTCAGTTAAGAACAAATTCTTATTTACAATGATGGCCTACCGGGGAACAGTGTTTTAACTGCCTTGTTCAGGGGCAGAAAGACAGATTTTTACCTTGTCAGCTCGGGGATTCGATACAGCAACCTTTCGGTTACTGGCCCAACGCTCTAACCACTAGGCTACCTGCCGACGTCTCTCGCTCTCTCTCCTCACCCGACTTTCCTCCCTCTCTGCCCCCCCCACCCCACCCCGTTCTCTCTCTCCCTCTCCTCCCCGTCTCTCCTATGACCCTGGTCTGTGTGTTTGTGTGCAGAGCGTCAAGCCCGTCAATAGGTCACCCTGTGTTTGTGTACTGACAGACCGAGGACTGTATAGCGTTGGGTGTCAGTGTCTGACTGTCGACTCCGGGCAGACCGCGGCCAGTCAGCGGCATTGATGCTTTTCCTCTTTTCGCCCTCACAAAGCAAAACGTCCCACCGCAGGGTGTGTCCAGGTATCGATTCGACTGGCGTGTGTGTCTGTGTGTTGTGTTGTGCATGTGCTTGCCTGTCTCTTCCTGTGTGCTCATCAGCATGTATACACACACACACAGGAGATCTTTTCCAACGTTTGCCTTTTATATGCACTGGAGGGCGGTTACACCGTCGACCCACAAAGGCCCTTGGCCACACCAAAAGCATAAAAGCACAACTGAAAATAAAAGCAGAAAGGGTGTGACGATCAGCTATTAAAACTATAGCAAATAGCAACACTTACAGCCAAAGCTACAAATAATAAGGCTGTCAGGGGCTCCCTATATTAAGTCATATTGCTTTGTATCTGCTATTGTCTTTGTTGTGGTACATCGAGACTAATGTACGAGCAACAATAGACGTGCTGCTGTTCTCCGTTGTTGTGGTTTGATGTGATGGATGATGATTGATGTAAGAGCCCGTCCCTCCGTTCTCGCTTCCTTTCCCTCCTCTCCCTCTTTTCCCTCCTCTCCTTCCTCCTCTCTCTTGTCCATCCTTTCCCTCAGGCCTGAAGCCAGTGGCTGGGATAGGGATTGGGAGTGGTCAGTCATTTAGAGGGATGAGATGCTGTTACGATGCTCTCATCAATTTCCTCTGAATGATGGGATGGGGATGGGGGCAGGATATATTACTGACCATCAGAGTAAAGCCATTCATTCGGTGTCTGAATCAGAAACAATCCTTCAATCTGTGTTTCGCAATCTATTTATCCTTAATTTCACCAGGGAGTCTCTAGAGATAAAAAAAAAAAAAAAATGTCTCCCTGAATTGAATGATACAGCAAGTTAGACCAGGGTTTCTTAAACTATGGGTCGGGACCCAATGTTGGCCCTGGGCATGTGAGAGATGGGTTGCGAGTTATGAGAATACATCTATAATACACACTATTTCAACTTAATTTGAGTCATTAAAGGATGATTTGGGTCACAGGAGGATGGTCAATTTCTCATTTGGGTTTCAAGCTGAAAAAGTGTACGAACCCATGATGGACTGATAGTGTGGTAGGCAGATTTGTCTCTAGCCAGCCCCTTTGCTTCGCCATGAAACGGTTCAGTTTGGATTCCAGGCTAGCCAACTCCTTTGTCGTGGTCATAAACGCTATGGAAGGCGGTGACAAAGGGGTTGAGTTTAAAACGGAAAGCGATCTGGTGTCTGCCTGGCTGTAGCATCAAAGGGAGTCAGTTCAGTCAATGTCTGGTCTCATCTGCTCGGCCTCTGTCTGTCAGATCCCTCGTGTGTTCCTGACTCCTCATCAGGGACATAAGTCTCTGTTTTTGGGGGGAGATGAAATCTCTTTTATTGGCTTTCTACGTCTTCATAATTCCAGCCCGCTGTGTCTTTTAGGCAGCAACAATTAATTCAGGCCTGGCGTTTATTGATTAATCAATGGAAGGGATGCAGCATCTCTGTATTTCTCCATTACACACACACACACACACACACACACACACACACACACACACACACACACACACACACACACACTTTCTGCTCCGCTTGACTCTTTCCTCCTGCTGCTTCCTCCTCTCCTGCCTTGGGGTGGTGGGGAGAGAGAGGAGCATCGTGGGACTTGTGGTTTATCTGACAGTGTAAAGGCCTCCATTTATAAAGAACAACAAAAAGATCCCATGGCCTCGGCTTAACACATTACCGCTTGTCACCGTGGTAACAGATAGCCTCTGGCCTTGGCCTCTGGCTCCCAGCCGACACACACACACACACACACACACAAAACGTCCCACACACTGACACCGCTGGGCTAGAGGAGCAGTAGCAGGTTAGTATTGATGAGGCACCAAGACCCACAATCCATCAGGGCCCTGACCCCTGACCCTTGAGAGCCTTTAAACTGCCCATTAATGGGCCATTCTTTCAGTGTGTGTGTGTTTTTCTGTGTGTGAGGAGAGGGGCTAAAGCACGGTCTATTCCTGACTACTCCATTTATTTTGATATTCATCTCACACAGACGGGCAGGTTATGGTATCACCCAACAGAGTGTTATATAATTTCTGTGGTCGATATGTCTGTAAACAAAATTAATCCATACCAATTTGTGAACCGGGAATCTTTCTTAATAGGAAAAATAGAATAAATCCCAGTCAGAGGGGGTTTGTGGGTTTTTGGGAACCTCATATGACCTGAACAATGAAATTCAGCCGACAGCCATGCAGGGTTTAATCCGGCCAATTTTCTCATTCTCTAGTGTGTAGATTATCCACCCGTATCCCTGTAAGCCTGTTCGCTCTCCTCCTCCTCGTCCTCCTCGTCCTCCTCCCCTTCTCCTTTTCTCCTCCCTTTCTCTCCCCGGAGCCCAGTCGTCAGTGTGTTGCTCCTGTTCTTGTCAGTGTAATGGGCCGACCAGTCTCACTGCTGGACCAAACACACACACTGACACACACTCACTCACACACACACACACACACACACACACACTCTGATACAGGCTGCTACACAGAGCACACACGCTGACAGGCAGGGAGCAGGTGGGAAAGATAGATGGGGGAGGGAGGCGATAGCGAGACAGGTGGAGAAAGAGAGGAGGATGAAGGAAAGTAGAGGAGGGGAGAGAGAGGAGGATGAAGAAGGCAGTGAAATAGAGAGAGCAGAAGCAGGTAAGTGAGACAAGTGCCCTTTCATTCGCCCTCCCTCTATCCCTCCCTCCATCCTAGCCATTCCTGGCAGATTACTCACTGCCTGTCTGTACTGAGGAGGTGGACCAGAGGCTGTTGCTGGGGCTGGAGGCCGCGCAGTGACAAAGCAAGGTTTTGGGTAGAGGAGATGAGGCCGTGTTATCTCAGTGCTACAGAGAAGTCGGGTAGTTGAGATATGTTGTTGGTAAATGGAGGGCCGGGGAAGTCTTATTAGGTAGTGTTGTCGTGCCGTGGAGAGAGCTGTACCTCGGACGGTAGTGTTATGAGTCAAGGATGACTGTGCATGTGTGTCGTCTACTGTTATTGGTTAGTGGAGACCCAGACCATGGGGTAGCAGATCAGAGGAAAGCGTTGGCCACACCCAGCTATGTTTTCCCCTTCAGTTCACCCCAGTGCACATTGCAGGATCGTCCCCAGCCCGGCAAGACCCAGCCCGGCAAGGCCCAGCCCGGCAAGGCCCAGCCCGGCAAGGCCCAGCCCGGCAAGGCCCAGCCCGGCGCGACAGTGCACATGAACCCTTTCAGTCTCCTCTCCACCAGCTTCAAGGAGGGAGGGAGGGAGGGAGCCACCATAGAGGGGGAGGGGTTACCAAGGCAGTATCTCCCAGGTGTGGCCCTGCTGAGTAGGCTAGGGAAGGAAGGAAGCAGTAGGTTGGTGGTAGGTGCTGGTTGATGATGGTAGACGGTGTGGTCCTGCTGGGTCTCCTGAGACGGATAGGGAGGAGGGAGGAAAGGGCTTGGTTGATGATGGTAGATGTGTTGCGTGAGACCTCTAGCCTTGCGTTTTGTCAAACCTCTCAGCTGTCCTCTCCTAATTGGGTAGTCATGCCCTGATGGAGCCTCCAGTCCCCAGTCCCAAAACCCCAAGCCCCTCCCTGTTCTTTCCCCAGCCCCTGACCCCACTGTGGCCTTGCCTCAGTCTCATCCAGCAGCCCCCAATCTTCCAATCCTGGCCTTTCCCCAGCCAGCAGCCCCCCCAGGGCCAGTGAAAGGATGGTAGGGGGGGTCAGTGGAGGGAGCACAAAGTGACCCCCACTGTGGGGTGGGTGGAGGCTGCAGAGTAGAGGCTGATTCCCCCTGACAGGACTGGCTCTGTGATGAGTTTATCTAAACGCAAAAAAGGACCTGTTCCCTTTGGTAGGGTCACAAGGCTGTCTAGCATGGACGCACGCGCACACGCACGCACACGCACGCACGCACACGCACGCACACACAAAGAGTGAGTTAGAGATGACCTATTTTCTATACCAATATGTTTCCAGATGCAGGAGGGAAGCAGCCTGGAAGCATGTTGTGGCCATCCAGAGGCATTCTTTTGGGGGATGGGGGTTGTGTGTGTGTGTGTGTGTGTGTGTGTGTGTGTGTGTGTGTGTGTGTGTGTGTGTGTGTGTGTGTGGTGTGTGTGTGTGTGTGTGTGTGTGTGTGTGTGTGTGTGTGTGTGTGTGTGTGTGTGTGTTGGGGTTGTGGTGTGTGGGTGTGTGTCTGTACTTCTGAACATACTCTGCTACCTACAGGTGTGTTTAACCGTAAAAACAGAGGCTGAGAGTCAGGGGGAAGAGAATCAGCTCAGAGACATACTTGCAGTCAGAAATCATTAGAGCTGAGTGCATCTCTGTATCTCTCTCACTTTGTGTGTGTGTGATAGTGGGGTGGGAGACACACACAGACACTCTACACATATCAGCCACACCATCTCATTCTCACCCACTCAGTTCATATTGTCTTTTCCTTATCATATAAATCACACCCATCATGTGCAGTATCTTAATCAACTGTCATTAAGGAACCAGAGAGTAGGAGAAAGAACGCTTTGAAGAGATAGAGAAAAGGGGGGGAGAAAGAGACGAACAGACAGACAGAGAAAGAGAGAGAGGGAGGGGGAGGGAGATGGGAAGAGGGAAATAGTTTGGAAGAGAGAGCAAAAGAGAATAGATGGATGTTCCACAGTGGGAGTCCGGAGCGTGTCATATCCTGTGGCCCAGCTGTCAGTCAGTGTGGGGGTAGAGGCACTGAGACCATGCTGAGTGACAAGCTCTGGAGGGGGTGTGTGTGTGTGTGTGTGTGTGTGTGTGTGTGTGTGTGTGTGTGTGTGTGTGTGTGTGTGTGTGTGTGTGTGTGTGTGTGTGTGTGTGTGTGTGGTGTGTGTGTGTGTGTGTGTGTGTGTGTGTGTGTGTGTGTGTGTGTGTGTGTGTGTGTGTGTGTGTGTGTGTGTGTGTGTGTGTGTGTGTGTGTGTGTGTGAGAGAGAGCCAGCACTGAGCAGCCCTAAGGGGGGTTAGACAGGGCATGACAGAGGAAAGGAATGAGGATTTTTCTGCCACTCTGTCGCAAGCAGTAGCTGTGTGTGTCTGTGTATACCGGCAGTAGTAGTGGTGGAGTCAGTGTTGACAGTGGAGGTCCCAGTTATCAGTCCCACCTCCAGACCCCAGCATACAGATGTATCAGCCTACAGAGGGGATGTAAACTATAGCCTGCAGAGATGATCCCTACAGAGGGGGCGCAGCAGGACAAGACACCCACGAGGAGTAGGGGTCGACCGAAGAGTGACTGGAGTATGGAATTTATACAATGTACTAGATGTACATACTAGATGTATATCTGGTTGGCGGGAGAGGATGAGGGCGGGTGAGGGATACGTTGCTCCTCGGCGATTCCTTAGCTAAGCGTCTACATAACGCAGTTACTGTATGTGAAGGACATACAGAAGAAATTAATCAGGTGAGCTTGGTGGTTATCCTTAAGCTATGGGATTTACTTTGGGTTACAGTCTGTGCCAGTCTAACTTAAGCCTTGTATGTCCTTTAACATTCCTTACACTGCAACATGGCTTCTCAGAGTAGCGCGAGTCCGTGGAAGGGGAGTGATAGTGTTAGGACTAAGAGACTAGGAGGAGAGAGAGGAGATCAGGTAAGATCAGGAGCATGTGAAATAATGGGATAAGGCTGAGACAGTGGGAGGCAGGGTTGGATGGGAGGGTTTTAAGCAGTAATCCAGGCCCCTAAACCCCTTAGAGGGGGGCAGATGGAAAGAGGGAGGGAGGGATAGAGGGTAGAGAGAGGGACCTCTGCTCTGGCCCAGCGGATGGGGAGGAGGTGGGGTCCCCCAATCTCAGGCTGCTACCATAGCAACTGGGCTGGGGTAGGGGCAGGGGGAAGCTGAAAGAGATATTCTATCATGGGTTTAGATCTAAGAGCACTTCTTGTCTGTTTCAGTGCATCCCTTATTCCTTGCTTTGCATTGTACCATTTGGGCCAGAGATGGCGTTTGTTTTTTTGGTAGTAGATTGCATTTGGTAGATTGTATGTATCTTGGATCCAGTCGAAATGTCTGTGAGTTTGACTGATGGTAATGCCACCTCTGGTTTGGTGATCTGCTGGAGGGGGTGGGGGATGTCATTAGTTGGTGCGATTCGATTGGTCAGCAGTGAGGAAGTGGGAGGGTAGTAGGTGTCTGGGTAAACGAGGTGATGGATCATCCAGTGTTATTATTCATGACATCAGGGAGTGCAGGGACACAGTCCAACCCCCCCCCACCTGCACCCCCATCCATCCCCAGCTAACCCCCCGTATCTCCCACCTGCACCCCCATCTCCATCCGTCCCTAGCCCTGCGTCGCACACCCATCTCCAGCCCAACCCCCATATCCCCTAATGTCCTACTCCAGAATCAGCTGGGGGGGAAAGAACCAAGACCCAGTGGTCTGTCCCTGTCCTAACCATCCCGTCTCTTCAATGAACCTGACACCTCTGTGCCTCCAGTTCATAGACAAAATGAGCACTTAAAAGAATGATGAAGTTGGTATGCACTGTCGTCTGTTGTTCTCTATGTGATGTATTCGTAGTGGTATAAGATATTACTGTGTGGTCAGAGTGTTACAGTAAGCCAGCCAAAGTTAATGGCTTTCTGGCTCAATATTGAGATGAATGAGCTGCTGTGTTTAACATCTAATATACATGAGGAGGACGGTGTGTGTGTGTATAAGTATGTGTGTGTGTGTGTGTCAAGACTCCCAGCTGCGTGCTGTTGGACCCAGGAATGCTGCACTCACTGTACGTCGCCCGGCACCTGGCCCATTCACACACAATGAGACGTTTCCATAGCAACCAAGGCTGCAGTAGGGGGGGGGGGGGTTAGATGAATGGCATAGTCTTTCATACTCCATTGTACTTCCTCTATTACTCTCTCTCTCCCCACCCTGTATCGATGAATGTCACCTGGCTTTTCTCTACTTCTCTCTCTCTCTCTCGCTGTTTCTCTCACCTGGGTCTGTCTGTCTGTGTCTCTCTAATGTTGCATTAACAAAAAAGTATTGGGTTTGTGCTTTCCAGGAAAGTAAGGAGTGTGTGGCCACCCACCAGGGAAGGACTGTAACTGGGCCACAGAACATGGGGCTCAGCCAGAGGATGGATGGGTGTACCACCCCTCTTTGGGAGTCGGAAGAGAAAAAGTTTAAAACCGCTGGTCCTCTCTCACACACACATCCTGGTCCCTCTGACTCGTTCTCTCTTTCTGCCCCTCTTTCTCGCTGTCGCTCTCGGTTTGTCAGTCGGTCTTTCTCCCTCTCTGGTCTCAGTCATATCATAGAGAGCCCTGCTATTCCAATTTGCCCACCACCTACTCACCTACACACACACACACAGTGTGTGTCTACTGTAAAACCCAATTACAGGAGGTTCCGTCAGCTCAGCAGCGG
The DNA here is from genome assembly GCF_002910315.2 of Salvelinus sp. IW2-2015. Taxonomy (NCBI): domain Eukaryota; kingdom Metazoa; phylum Chordata; class Actinopteri; order Salmoniformes; family Salmonidae; genus Salvelinus; species Salvelinus sp. IW2-2015. The sequence goes on along the minus strand of NC_036842.1, from coordinate 3,905,105 downwards.
CAGGGCTAGTCTCTCCTGGGTCACCACGGAGACGAGGAAAAGCAATAACTCCACACTTGACCCTGCTGCTCTTTTATGGCCCAGTATCCCTTTCACACAGACACACACTTCACGCCCACTTCACTTCAGAAACGTGACGTCAAATCTAATCTGAGTGGAAACTGCTGCGGTTTTCCTGCCCCCTCCATCCCTCCATCCCTCCATCCTTCCCTAGAGGAGGAGAGGCGAAAGAGAAGAGCAGGAGGAGGAGGTGAAGTAGAAAGTGGGGGTT
>NC_036842.1:3893483-3900184 GCF_002910315.2 Salvelinus sp. IW2-2015 | reverse complement strand
ATCAACTTATCTCAGAGAAAGAAGAGAGAACGCGGGGGGGGAGGGGGCTACGGTTTGCAACTGCACATGGGGACAAAGATCGTACTTTTGGGAGAAATGTCCTCTGGTCTGATGAAACAAAAATAGAACTGTTTGGCCATAATGACCATCGTTATGTTTGGAGGAAAAAGGGGGAGGCTTGCAAGCCGAAGAACACCATCCCAACCGTGAAGCACGGGGGTGTGGCAGCATCATGTTGTGGGGGTGCTTTGCTGCAGGAGGGACTGGTGCACTGTCACATGAGTTGACGCTGGAGAGACGAAGCAGGTACGGGGAGTAAACATTTAATAAATAACTGAAATAACACGAGACAGGAACAGCGTCAAGAACAACAACAACAAAAAAAAAAAATTAATGCAGTAGGAGGGAACAGACAGATAAAGGGGAGGAAATGAACATGTGATAAGTGAGTCCAGGTGAGTCCAATTACGCTGATGCGAGTGACGAGGGAAGGCATGTGTGGGTGATGGATGGCAGGAGTGCGTGATGCAGGGTAATCTGGCGCCAGGGGAAGGGAAGAGCGGGAGCAGACGTGACATGCACTTCACAAAATAGATGGCATCATGTGGATGGAAAATTATGTAGATATATTGAGGCAACATCTGAAGCAACATCAGTCAGGAAGTTAAAGCTTGGTCGTAAATGGGTCTTCCAAATGGACAATGACCCCAAGCATACATCCAAAGTTGTAGCAAAATGGCTTAAGGACAACAAAGTCAAGGTATTGGAGGGGCCATCACAAAGCCCTGACCTCAATCCTACAGAAAATGTGTGGGTAGAACTGAAAAAGCGTGTGCGAGCAAGGAGGCCTACAAACCTGACTCAGCTCTGTCAGGAGGAATGGGCCAAAATTCACCCAATTTATTGTGGGATGCTTGTGGAAGGCTACCCGAAACGTTAAACAATTTAAAGGCAATGCTACCAAATGCTAATTGAGTGTATGTGAACTTCTGACCCACTGGGAATGTGATGAAAGAAATAAAAGCTGAAATAAATCATTCTCTCTACTATTGTTCTGACATTTCACATTCTTAAAATGAAGTGGTGATCCTAACTGACCTAAGACAGGGAATCTTTACTTGTATTAAATGTCATTAATTGTGATAAACTGAGTTTAAATGTATTTGGCTAAGGTGTATGTAAACTTCCGATTTCAACTGTAGATCAAACCTTCTTCTAAAAATGTCACTATAACAATGTTATAATAACTTTAACAATGTTATGAAATAACCCTCCTAATTCCTTTCTGTCAACCTCCAGCTATCGGAGACTGTAGTCCTGCAGAACGGTGATTTCCTGATCCGTGATTCGCTGATTAACATGGGCGACTACGTCCTAACGACCCGCTGGAACCACGAGGTTCTGCATTTTAAGATCACCAAGGTCCTGGTCAAGTCCAGCACTGAGTCGAAGGTATGTATTGTAACTTGCAGACCTGGGTTCGAATACTATTTCAGGTATTTGAATGACTTTTCAATACATTTCAAAACAAGTTTTAAATCAAATGTATTTGAAAAAACAAGTAGTTGAACATGTAAATGCATTTGAAAATACTATTTGAAAAGTATTGTCATGTATTTACAATTCCTTCAAATACATATCATTGGAAGTATTTGAAAGACAGTTATTTCTAATAAATATTTGAAAATAATTGCATAGTAATTTTATTTGAAATAACAAACAATTTACCATTATATAGGTCTTGTTTCACTGTTTAAATCACAATATGCAGCCCATACTTTACATTGGTGTCTCATGAAAGAGGACAAGATGCCATGTTATATATATATTTTTTAAACATCAGAGTTTCAAAAAGCTTATCAGACATTGAGTAGCGATCTGTTCTGAAGATACACCCCCCAATGCTGAAAAGCCGCTCCACAGCTCGGACATGTAGGTACACAGCAGCAACTCTGCTCAGTGTTGGGCGTGTGTGACTGTGTCTTCCAGATTTTCAGAGGATCAGCTTGATGGAAGATATGGGGTGATGAGGTAATCATCAATTTCTCTATTCTTTGGTTGTTCCATTCAACCAAACAGTGTGTCCAAGCGACTTTGTTGGTGGTGATGGCTCACTGTGTGGGACATCCTATGCTGTGCTGGTGAACCTTGTGTCCAGATCATTGATGTCTGATGTGGCATTGCACCATGCCAGTTTTAAAGCGTGGATCCAAGACTGAGGCAATCTGGTGTGGCTTCTTCTGCTCATAAACAGTCAGGCACTTCTCAACTACTTTTTTTTTTTTTTGACAAGTCATCAAGGCAAAGGATGGCTATTTGAAGATTCTGAAATATTAAATATATTTTGATTTGTTTAACACTTTTTTGGTTACTACATGATTCCATATCTGTTATTTCATAGTTTTGATGTCTTCACTATTATTTTACAATGTAGAAAATAGTAAAAAATAAAGAAAAACCCATGAATGAGTAGGTGTTCTAAAACTCTTGACCGGTAGTGTATAAAACACAGGAAAATCCCGTTTTTGACTGCACCGGGCCTTAAAGATTTAATGACAAGTCTAGTGCGTAAGGTGACTACGGATAAACTATTTACATATTTTTATGATCTATTGATTATTGTATATGAACTGTTGACTGTTGACGTTTTATGCTGCTATCTGATTTGACTACTTGTATTGTTGATCGTCGTCTTTTTGTCCTTGTGACTGTGTTGCAATGATTTGACAACTAAGTCTTTCTTATTTTATCTTAAGGTCCAGTACCTGTTCGAGAAGGACAGCTTCGACTCCATACCTGAACTGGTGAGGTTCTACATGGCCGGGCGGCGGCCTGTCTCCCAGCCCAGTGGAGCCCAGATCTACTGTCCAATCATACGCACCCTACCCCTGCGCTACCTGGAGGCCACATTTGCCTTAGCCAATAGCAGGCACAGCCTGGCCCACTCACCGTCCAGTCAGAGAGGAGCGTACATCAAGAGGCGGAGCGTAACCATGAACGACGGACTGACCACAGAGAAGCTGATACCTCACAGGTGAGAGACGGACTGATATAGTATCATTATTATATTCTCTTCTTCTACGACAGTCTTGTTCAGTGTGTGTGTGTGTGTGTGTGTGTGTGTGTGTGTGTGTGTGTGTGTGTATGGGGTTGTGTGTGTGTGTGTGTGTGTGTGTGTGTGTGTGTGTGTTGTGTGTGTGTGTGTGTGTGTGTGTGTGTGTGTGTGTGTGTGTGTGTGTGTGTGTGTGTGTGCTCGCCGCGCGTCTCAGCGTTTTAAAACAGATGTTTCATTGCCCATTCATTCCCATTGTGCGGTCAGTGATGTGGAGTCCATCAGTCCAGGGGAACCACCAGTTCCCCCAGTCCCAGTATCAGTCCAAGTACCTGCACCAATACCAGTAGCAGTACCAGTTGTTCCAAAGCCAGAAGTGGAGGCTGCTGTCGTGGGGTGCAGGTGGTGTGTGTGAGCCCGTTTGGGTCAGAACACTGGTGTCATAACAGAGCACTGACCCCTTCTCACTCTCACCCCCTGCCTCTGATTCACTGAAGAGCATGCTAGATCCGAGCCATACTTTAGACTCTGTACAATATGGCTCGATGTTAAACTAGTTGCTACACCGGTCACTCTGACACTGAACTGTCTGCACATCCTTATAATGCACGACTGTCTGTTTCCTCCTCCTCGGCACAGTAACCCGAGGTCAAGCTGAGAGGTCAAGCTGAGAGGTCAAGCTTAGCCTGGTCACAGATCTGTTTGTGCTGTCTTGTCAACTCGTATGGTCATTGTCATGCCAAACATGACATGACATTGACCATGTGAATTGGCCGTGCAGTGCAAACAGATCTGGGACAAGGATAAGGTTGACCTGTGTTTCACCTCTTCTTAGTAGACCAATAGGGAAAAATGTATATCTGGCACTTAAGTTAAAATATAGACATTTTGGGGCATTGGAAATGACTGTGTTGGTTTGTGTTTGCAGCCCTTCTACTATTCACAACCACAAGGATGCGATGAGGAACTGTGCCATGAGTATGGATCAGATCCAGGAGTATCGCTGTCCCCTGTCTCCTGTAGGAGAAACACCTCTCTCCCCAGCATACAGCCACAGTGAGTGTTTCTGTCATGGAGATTATTCTATAACGTGGTGGTGTGGTGCATTTGATTGAGCATGCCTGTCTACAGTGTAAGATGGGTAGGGGTAGGGTTTGCACTTTTGAGACAACTCCATTAGTTCCATTGCCCCAGGCGAGCTCAATCAAGCACAGCTAAACAAAAACATGACGAATTGAAACCCTCGTATTGAATATACAATACATGTGTGTAACCCCCTGCTTACCCCCCCAGTCCACAGACACAGAACCCAGTCAGGGGGTAGAGTTCTGGCAGTGGTGCCCCCCTCACCAGTCCTGAGACGCTCCAGCGAGCCCCAGCTCAGCCCTGGCTCCAACAACAACCTACCCGACATGCTAGCTGCCAGCTCCCACTCCACCCCGGCCCACTGCTCCTGCCCAGCCCCAGCAGGGGGCACTGAAACAGAGGGAAGCTACTGCGACCTCAGACCCTCCCCGGCCCCATGTCCCGGGGCTCCGTGTGCCGCTGGCATGCCCCCGACACCTCCAGCTAAGAGCTACGTGGAGCGGCTGCGTGTGGAGGAGGGCCGAGGGCCTGCCCCGGGGAAGGACAACGGAGCAGGGGCTGGGGGAGAGGCGTTCAGCGTCCCCCTGGTGGAGACTGCCTCCTCCTTCAGACCAGGGAAGTACCTGTCACCCTTGATCCCCCAGGAGAACAAGCCCTTAGAGATGAGCGTACTGAAGAGAGTCAAGGAGTTGTTGGCTGAGGTGGACGCCAGGACGGCTGCTAAACACATCACAATGGCTGACTGCACGGTATGGACACACGTGCATACAGTATGGACCCATAGGACTCTGAATAGGGTTATAAGAGCAGCATTCTGGCACTGTGTACCTTGGACCCCTGAACGTAACTCAGTGATGCCACTAATCCCCTACGGTCAGCCACACTACTCCGCCACAGAGTGTTGCTCAATTAACTCCTGTTAATGGTAGAGCGGCAGAGAGCAACCTGAGGTTAATACAGGGATGACTATGCTATTCTCAGCACTATTTACTTAACTCATTATTTGATAACATTTGAATTAAGAGCCAATTAACCACACGTTGCGGTGACCATGAATACATTAAGATAGGAAGGGTTTATTGTCATTTCTATCTCCTCTCTCTCGCCCTCTCCTCTCCTTCCCGCCCTCTCTGCTTCCTTCACTCACTCCTCCTTCCCTCTATGTTGCGCTTCCTCCTTCTGTCTGTCTGCAGGTTGCTAGGATACTGGGCGTTACCAAGGAGATGCAGAGGATGATGGGAGTAGGTTCAGGACTGGAGCTTTTGACTCTACCTCACGGACATCAGCTGAGACTGGACCTACTGGAGAGGTAAGGGTTAATAGTAATATAGTATGTAGGGTTGTGGTTGAGGCTAGGGTTGAACTGGGATGTAGACATGAGGTTAGGGTTGTGGTTGAGGCTAGGGTTGAACTGGGATGTAGACATGAGGTTAGGGTTGTGGTTGAGGCTAGGGTTGAACTGGCTCTTCGATAAATCGGCGATGTTAGACATGACATAGGGTTATGTTGACGGCTAGAGTTGAACTGGGCATTGTGGACATGAAGTTGGGGTTAGGGTTTGGTTGTAGGCTCCGGAGTTGAACTGGGATGTAAGACGATAGCCAGGGTTAGGTTGCTGGTTGAGGTAGGGTGGAGACTGGGATGTGTAGACATGAAGTTAGGTTACGTGTTGAGGCTAGGGTTGAACTGGGATGTTGACATGAATATAGGGTTGTTGGGTTATGGTTTAGAGCTAGGGTTGAAACTGGGATGTGGACATGAAGTTAGGATTAGGGTTGAGGCTGTTGATTGAACTGGGAAGTAGACATGAAGTTAGGTTTGAGGTTAGGTTCGGGTTGTGGTTGAGGCTTGGGTTGAACCGGGATGTGAACATGAAGCTAGTTTAGGGTTGTTTTTGAGGCTAGGGTTTAACTGGGATGTAGACTGAAGCTAGGTTGTGGTTGAGGTAGAGCTGAACTTTGATGTGACATGAAGCTAGGTTTAGGGTTTGGTTGATGCTAGAGTTGAACTGAGGATATGACAGGAAGTTAGGGTTAGGGATGTGGTGAGGCAGATTGGAACTTGATGTGGACAGGAAGCAGAGTTAGGATGTGGTTGAGGCTAGATTTGGAACTTGGATGTGGACAGGAAGCTAGGGTTAGGGTTTGTGGTTGAGGCTTGACCTGGGGTGGTGACATGAAGCTAGTTGGGTTGAGGCTAGAGTTTGAACTTGGAATTGTGGACATGAAGCTAAGGTTATGTTTGAGGCTAGGGTTTGAACTTTGATGTGGACATGAAGCTAGGGTTAGGGTTTTTGGTTGAGGCTAGGGATGAACTGGGATGTGGAAATTAAAGGCTAGGTTTAGGGTTGATGCTAGGTATGAACTTGGATGGAGCATGAAGCTAGGGTTGTGATTTGAGGTAGGTTGAACTGGGATGTAGACATGAAGTCCGGGTTAGGGTTGGGTTGAGGCTAGGGTTGAACTGGGATGTGGACCTGAAGTAGGTTTGTGGTTGAGGTAGGGTTGAACTGGGATGTAGACATGAGGTTTCGGGGTATAGTTGAACTAGGATGTAGGACAAT
>NC_036842.1:3870560-3893458 GCF_002910315.2 Salvelinus sp. IW2-2015 | reverse complement strand
GGTGCAGGTTTAACACACAGGTTCAAAGGGAAAATATCGGTTGGACAAAATATCCTCCCCTCAACTCCTCCATTCTTTTCTCTGTGACCCAACCTGTAGTCAGAGCATTTCATATTATTCTGTATGTATATCGAAGATACTCCATTTAGTATATGATATGTTACGTTTATATTGTATGTTATTATTTGGGAATGTCCATCATCCTTTCGTATGAGATGTTATGAATTACAATTCGTATGATTTACGAATTTCAAACGTACTATACATACGAATAGCAAAATGTAAATATGTTAAGATTTTACTAAACGTATGATATGTTACAAATTCCAATTTGTCTTTCACAATGACTTCCACCAGTCACCAGATAGCAGAGTGGCGCAGCGGAAGCGTGCTGGGCCATACCCAGAGGTCTGATGGATCGAAACCATCCTCTGCTATGTCATTTTAAGTGTGGACAATTCTGCGAAGGAAAACACACAAATTAAAAATGTTACATTAAAAGCCTTTATGCAATAGAAACTGATACTACATAGTTATGATTCAACAAAATAAAAGCAGAACTTTATTTTTCAAAGAATGTGTAAAATTGTGTTTGTGAGCAAATACTAAATTATATAATATATCAATTATAAAGAATGAATGGGTCAGTTAGACACAATTAATATTGCGTCATCCTGAAGGGTAAGTGCAAATTTGATGTTCACTACCACTTACTCATGGGACACCGGATGAAAATAACAGGTCATTTTATCTGAGTAGTTCTAAAGTTCCACTACACATTGAGAGCCTGTGTCTGTTAGCAAGAAGACTCCGATCAACTGAGGCTCATTTTCGTATGTCGTCAGTAAAGGTTAGCCTAATTTGAACCAAAATTCTAACTAAAAGTATGTGTGAGTTTGTCAGGGGACCCAGCAGGTGGAAGCATTGTCTTTCTAGAAGTTTAAAAAAGAACGTGTGCGTGACTTATTCCATCCATGTGGGGCATTTGTCACTCGCTGTTGGAGAAAGATGAATAGAAAATATTCCTGATCCTAAAGTCACTGAATACACAGACAGCCAACACACACCTGGGTGTACTTGTGCAGGGCAGCCGAAATAGCTCAGTTGGGAGAGCGTTAGTCGAACTGAATCTAAATGTCCCTGTTCGATCCCGGGTTTCGGCAGGAAACAATTTTGCCAGAGTTCTTCAAACTTTGGCCTGGAAAACGGAGAGTTGCAGGTTTGAAACACAGGTTCAAAGGAAAAAATCGGTTGGACAAAAATATCCTCCTCAACTCCTCCATTCTTTCTCTGTGACCCAACCTGTAGTCAGAGCATTTCATATTATTCTGTATGTATATCGAAGATCTCCATTATATGATATGTCGTTTCATATTGTATGTATTATTTGGGAATGTCCATCATCAATTTCGTATGAGATGTTATGAATTACAATTCGTATGATGTTACGAATTTCCAAAACGTACTATACATTACGAATGAGCAAAATGTACAATATGTTAAGATTTTACTAAACGTATGATATGTTACAAATTCCAATTTGTCTTTCACAACTGACTTCCACCAGTCACCAGATAGCAGAGTGGCGCAGCGAAAGCGTGCTGGGCCCATAACCCAGAAGGTCGATGGATCGAAACCATCCTCTGCTATTTCATTTTAAGTGTGGACAATTCTGCGAAGGAAAAACACAATTAAAAATGTTACATTAAAAGCCTTTATGCAATAAGAAATATCACCTACATAGTTATGATTCAACAAAATAAAAGCAGAACTTTATTTCAAAGAATGTGTTAAAATTGTGTTTGTGAGCAATTACTATAACTTATATAATATATCAATTATAAGAATGAATGGGTCAGTTAGACACTAATATTGCGTCATCCTGAAGGGTAAGTGCAAATTTGATGTGTTCACTACCACTTACTCATCGGACAACGGATGAAATAAAGGTCATTTTATCTGAGTAGTTCTAGAAGTTCCACTACACATTGAGAGCCTGTGTCTGTCAGAAGAAGACTCCCGATCAAACTGAGGCTCATTTTCGTACCTGTCGTCAGTAAAAGGTTAGCCTATTTGAACCAAAATTCTAACAAAAAGTATGTGTGAGTTTGTCAGGGGACAGCAGGTGGAAGCATTGTATTTCTAGAAGTTTGAAAAAGAACGTGTGCGTGATTATTCCATCCATGTGGGGCATTTGTCACTCGCTGTTGGAGAAAGATGAAAGAAAATATTCCTGATCCTAAAGTCAACTGAATACACCAGACAGCCAACCACACACCTGGGTGTACTTGTGAGGCAGCCGAAATAGCTCAGTTGGGAGAGCGTTAGACTAAGATCTAAATGTCCCTGGTTCGATCCCGGGTTTCGGCAGGAAACCAATTTTGCCAGGGTTTTCTAAATTTGCTGGAAAACGGAGAGTTGCAGGTTTGAAAACACAGGTTCAAGGGAAAATATCGGTTGGACCAAATATCCTCCCCTCAACTCCCATTCTTTCTCTGTGACCCCAACCTGTAGTCAGAGCATTTCTATTATTTGTATGCTATATCGAAGATACTCATTTAGTATGATATGTTACGTTCATATTGTATGTATTATTTGGAATGTCCATCATCCATTTCGTATAGATGTTATGAATTCAATTCGTATGATGTTACGAATTTCAAACGTACTTGTAGACATGAAGTTAGGGTTGTGGTTGAGGCTAGAGTTGAACTGGGATGTGGACATGAAGTTGGGGTTAGGGTTTTGGTTGAGGCTCCCGGTTGAACTGGGATGTAGACATTAAGCCAGGGTTAGGGTTGTGGTTGAGGCTAGGGTTGAACTGGGATGTAGACATGAAGTTAGGGTCGTGGTTGAGGCTAGGGTTGAACTGGGATGTTGACATGAATATAGGGTTGTGGTTATGGTTTAGGCTAGGGTTGAACTGGGATGTGGACATGAAGTTAGGATTAGGGTTGAGGCTGTGATTGAACTGGGAAGTAGACATGAAGTTAGGTTTGAGGTTAGGGTTCGGGTTGTGGTTGAGGCTTGGGTTGAACCGGGATGTGAACATGAAGCTAGGTTTAGGGTTGTTTTTGAGGCTAGGGTTTAACTGGGATGTAGACCTGAAGCTAAGGTTGTGGTTGAGGCTAGAGCTGAACTTGGATGTGGACATGAAGCTAGGTTTAGGGTTATGGTTGATGCTAGAGTTGAACTGGGATATGGACAGGAAGTTAGGGTTAGGGATGTGGTTGAGGCTAGATTGGAACTTGGATGTGGACAGGAAGCTAGAGTTAGGGATGTGGTTGAGGCTAGATTGGAACTTGGATGTGGACAGGAAGCTAGGGTTAGGGTTGTGGTTGAGGCTTGACCTGGGTGGTGGACATGAAGCTAGGTTGTGGTTGAGGCTAGAGTTGAACTTGGATGTGGACATGAAGCTAGGGTTATGTTTGAGGCTAGGGTTGAACTTGGATGTGGACATGAAGCTAGGGTTAGGGTTGTGGTTGAGGCTAGGGTTGAACTGGGATGTGGAAATTAAGCTAGGTTTAGGGTTGATGCTAGGTATGAACTTGGATGTGGACATGAAGCTAGGGTTGTGATTGAGGCTAGGGTTGAACTGGGATGTAGACATGAAGTTCGGGTTAGGGTTGTGGTTGAGGCTAGGGTTGAACTGGGATGTGGACCTGAAGTTAGGTTTGTGGTTGAGGCTAGGGTTGAACTGGGATGTAGACATGAGGTTCGGGTTAGTTGAACTAGGATGTAGACATGAAGTTAGGGTTGTGGTTGAGGCTAGGGTTGAACTGGGATGTAGACATGAAGTTAGGGTTGTGGTTGAGGCTAGGGTTGAAATGGGATGTGGACATGAAGCTAGGGTTAGTTGAACTAGGATGTAGACATGAAGTTAGGGTCGTGGTTGAGGCTAGGGTTGAACTGGGATGTTGACATGAAGTTAGGATTAGGGTTGAGGCTTGGGTTGAACCGGGATGTGGACAGGAAGCTAGGGTTAGGGTTGTGGTTGAGGCTTGGGTTAACCTGGGTGGTGGACATGAAGCTAGGTTGTGGTTGAGGCTAGGGTTGAGCGTGGATGTGGACATGAAGCTAGGGTTAGGATTGTGGTTGAGTCTAGGGTTGAGCTTGGATGTGGACATGAAGCTAGGTTTAGGGTTGTGGTTGAGGCTAGGGTTGAGCTTGGATGTGGACATGAAGCTAGGGTTAGGATTGTGGTTGAAGCTAGGGTTGAGCTTGGATGTGGACATGAAGCTAGGGTTAGGATTGTGGTTGAGGCTAGGGTTGAGCTTGGATGTGGACATGAAGCTAGGTTTAGGGTTGTGGTTGAGGCTAGGATATAGACATGAAGGGTTGAACTGGGATGTGGACATGAAGCTAGTGTTTGGGTTAGCTGAGACTGGACCTGATGGAGAGGTTAGGGTTCAGCTCAATGCTGGACATAAAACAGCCAGAGAGTATACGCTGGGAAATTGAAATGTCTCTCCCGTCATATTCTCGTCCCCCAGACGACTCTGTCTTTGTCGCGATTAGCCTTGGGACGAGTGAACTCTCGTCATGATAAGTCAATTGTGCTCCTCAACCATGACTGTGTCCTCATCTACTCTGTCTACTCATCTCTCGCTTCCTTCATCTACCGCCCCGCCCTCCCCAGGTTCTACACCATGTCTATAATGATGGCTGTGGACCTGCTGGGGTGTACAGGCAGTACAGAGGAGAGGGCTGCTCTGCTCCATAAGACCATCCAGCTGGCTGCTGAACTCAAGAGCAACCTTGGGAACATGTTTGGCTTTGCTGCTGTGATGAGAGCACTGGAGCTGCCACAGGTACATGGACATACAGTATGCACACACACACACACATTATAATTATATTTGAATTGGCAGTACTCATGCTGTTCTACCTCTCTGTCAGATTTCTCGCTTGGAGCAGACGTGGATGACGTTGCGTCAGAGACACACAGAGGGAGCCATCCTCTATGAGAAGAAGCTCAAGCCCTTCATGAAGAACATGAACGATGGCAAAGGTATGGAGCTGGTGGCTCAGATAGCACTTCTTTTACAAGGCACTCTGTCACAGGAGAGCACAGCGCACAAAGCATGATGTATATCTCGCGGTGGAAGGAATGAAAAGATGAATCACTATTGAAAAGTCTCAAGATAGATGAGTCTGAGTGTCTCTCTACCTGTCTACTATATGTTATATAGTATTTCAGTGACCATTGTTTCTAACTCTCTGTATCTGTGTGTCCTCGGTGTGTATTTAAGAGAGCAGTGTGCTGTCCAACACGTCCTTCCCTCACGTGGTTCCTCTGCTGTCTCTGTTGGAGAAGGGTGTGGCCGTGGGGGAGGGGCCAGGGGCGGGGATAGAACCCTGGGAGAACGTGGAGGCGGGCGTTGATGTGGTGATGTCACACCTGGAGGCGGCCCGGACCATCGCTCACCACGGGGTGCTGTACCGCACCAACGCTGAGACCAAACTACAAGGTTAGGGTTCTGTGTGTGTGTGTGTGTGTGTGTCACTGGTGTGTGTGTTTTTATTGTTTTTTTATTATATTTTTATTTATTTAACTAGGCTAAGACAGTTAAGATCAAATTCTTATTTTACAATGACGGCCTACCCCGGCCAAACCCTCCCCTAACCCGGACAACGCTGGGAGAATTGTGCACTGCCCTATGGGACTCCCGATCATGGCCGGTTGTGATACAGCCCGGGATTGAACCAGGGTCTGTAGTGACTCCTCTAGCAGTGAGATGCAGTCCCATAGACCACCACTCGGCAGCCTGTATGTTATTTTGGCATTAATACGTGTCACATACCAGTTTGCAAACAATGTAAAAATAAAAATGTTTTAGCTATAAAAAAAAACTGGTTGCGCCGTGATTGACTCAGTGTTCTGTCACTCATGGGGACACTACGTCGCTGCAAAATCTGACAGCTTGAAAGTTCAAGCCACTTTGAGTGCTGCCATTGATTTACATTAGATGTGCCCATCCAAGTAAGCTCAAGGTCATTGGCCACAGATAAAATGACGTCAAATCACGTTATAAACTCAGCAAAAAAAATAAACGTCCCTTTTTCAGAACCCTGTCTTTCAAAGATAATTTGTAAAAATCCAAATATCTTCACAAATCTTCATTGTAAAGGGTTTAAACACTGTTTCCCATGCTTGTTCAATGAACCATAAACAGTTCATGAACATGCACATGTGGAACAGTCGTTAAGACACTAACAACTTACAGACGGTAGGCAATTATGAAAACGTAGGACACTAAAGAGGCCTTTCTACGGACTCTGAAAAACACCAAAAGAAAGATGCCCAGGGTCCCTGCTCATCTGCGTGAACGTGCCTTAGGCATGCTGCAAGGAGGCATGAGGACTGCAGATGTGGCCAGGGCAATAAATTGCAATGTCCATACTGTGAGACAGCTAAGACAGTGCTACAGGGAGACAGGACGGACAGCTGGTCGTCCTCGCAGTGGCATACCACGTATAACAACACCTGCATAGGATCGGTACATTCGAACATCACACCTGCGGGACGGGTACAGGATGGCAACAACAACTGCCCGAGTTACACCAGGAACGCACAATCCCTCCATCACTGCTCAGACTGTCAGCAATAGGCTGAGAGGCTGGACTGATGGCTTGTAGGCCTGTGGTAAGGCAGGTCCTCACCAGACATCACTGGCAACATCGTCGCCTATGGGCACAAACCCACCGTCGCTGGACCAGACAGGACTGGCAAAAAGTGCTCTTCACTGATGAGTCGCGGTTTTGTCTTACCAGGGGTGATGGTCGGATTTGCGTTTATCGTCGAAGGAATGAGCGTTATACCAAGGCCTGTACTCTGGAGCGGGATCGATTTGGAGGTGGAGGGTCTGTCATGGTCTGGGGCAGTGTGTCACAGCATCATCGGACTGAGCTTGTTGTCATTGCAGGCAATCCCAGCATGACAATGCCACCAGCCATACTGCTCGTTCTGTGTGTGATTTCCTGCAAGACAGGAATGTCAGTGTTCTGCCATGGCCAGCGAAGAGCCCGGATCTCAATCCCATTGAGCACGTCTGGGACCTGTTGGATCGGAGGGTGAGGGCTAGGGCCAATCCCCCCAGAAATGTCCGGGAACTTGCAGGTGCCTTGGTGGAAGAGTGTGGTAACATCTCACAGCAAGAACTGGTAAACCTGGTGCAGTCCATGAGGAGGAGATGCACTGCAGTACTTAATGCAGCTGGTGGCCACACCAGATAATGACTGTTACTTTTGATTTTGACCCCCCCTTTGTTCAGGAATACATTATTCCATTTCTGTAAGTCACATGTCTGTGGAACTTGTTCAGTTTATGTCTCAGTTGTTGAATCTTGTTATGTTCATACAAAAGTTTACTGAAAATTAAACGCAGTTGACAGTGCGAGGACGTTTCTTTTTTTGCTGTTTATCTACCATAGCTTTGATTGGACTGATCATGTCAACATCATGCTTTCACAATCTTAGCTGGCAAGCTAGACAAGCAGTCATCATCATGAATCACGTTGACAATCTACTGGCAAATCCTTTCCAATCCTTGTCATATGAAGAGAAATGATAGATAAAACGTATCGGTGCTAATCGACCATTGGACATTAACATTACACAACAAGTTGGAAATCGCAAATTCAACAATGAGTGGTTTGGAAGGAATCAGTGGCTAACTGCAAGCGTTGTAAAGCAATCACTATTTTGCTTCCCCTGCCTGTTATTCAGTGGAGAGGGTTTGTGGTCTAGGTTTAAGGGTCTCTTGTCCAAGCTTAGAAGGATAAACATTCACACGCAACGCCATGGACCAGAAAAGGTTGAATACATTGGCCATGCTGTCAATCCAGCATGACTTCTGCTGCGTTCAAAACAACTGGAACCTCGGAACTGGGAAATCTCAGACTTCAGTGAGTTCAAGACAACTGGGAACTCAGGGGGAAAAATTAGCTCCGACTGGGAAAATACGTTTTGAAGGGTCATCCAACTCGGAATTCCAAGTCGGGAACTCTGGCCTCTTTCTAGAGCTCCGACCTGAAGATCACTGTAGTCATGATTCAACCATGTTTTTCCGAGTTCCCAGTTGTTGCAAGCACCATAAATCCAGAGATTGCCAGACTTTGATGACAAAGTTTCATGACCAAATTTCCCCACAAGAAGGACCGCTGCGCCACTTTCCTGTTCAAGTGAGCACAGCACAACTGTGAGTCCAATAATGTATTTTATGCTGCTGCATAAATGATGTAATATGCCAGGGAGATACAGTATGTATACTGTAGCTAAGAAAATAATACAAAGTATGTTTGTAGTAAGTTGTTAGTAGCCCATGTGCCTCACCTTAATAATTTGGTCCCTTTCCCCCTCATAACTTAGCCAACTGTTCTGACTTGGGGTGCACATGTAGCCTATAGCATGTTTTAGAGAAATGTAATCATTGAATAATGTAAGAGCTTTCATTGTCTGCTCATATGCCCCCTTTATTTATCCTACGGTTCTGACTTGGTGTACAGGAGGAATACTGTAAGAATGGCCCATGCTCTGAATCCTGTCGCTGTACATTTCAAAAGTGCTGAACAAATAGTTATATTGACTACGTCTGTCTTAGCTCGCTCGTTAATGTCTTAATCGAAATTACGGACCGCCTCTTATCCGCTCATCGTCCCCTTATTCCATAGTTTGTACATATGAATAGTCAGTAGAAACCACATTTGTTTAAGCAAGGCAGCTATATCAGCTATGTTTTTAAAATGAGGCTGAATGAACGGTTTCGCTGCCAGACAATAGCCAGGTGTAGCGGGGATAAGGATTCACTCCATGCTGCTGATAAGAAAGCTCTGCTGTTGGGACAGCTTTATGTAGGCCCTGGCCCTAACAGTGGGCACCGTTTGTCACCATTATCGTGCAATTCATGTATTGTTCAGTGTCGTGTTGTGTGCTGTTGAGTTTGCCCAACCAAGATTTACATGCTAAAATCGCCACTGCTCATTCGTCATTCAAAGAATCACAGACTCAATCTCCGTCGGAAGTGCTTTTTAGTCTAGTGATAGGATTAGGCTTAATCCAGGTCCAGGAATCCGTTCATAGAGCATATAATAGTATTATAGAGTAGTGTGCGGTGTCAGCTTGATTGACATTGTTATGGACTAACCACTAAGACCTTGTCTGAGTAGTGTCTGGTGTGCATTGATTTATTTGACCGAGTAATAACTGTAGTGTTGCGTTACATGTTATGTTGCTCCCTGATGCTGAGGCATCGTAACATCTGACGGTGTGGGTGTGTTCGATATGATATGTTATGCTTCAATTGTCATTGATCTGAAATGATGATTGAGGTGTTGCGTTGTGTACATCTGTGGTAGTGTGATGGTTACAGTATGTTTACCTTATTGTGTTCTTATTGATTCCAGTCCCTGGCGAGGACTGGTGTTTTGAGCAGGATGTCAATAACTACCTTAACTAGCCTGTTTTCCACAATGTCTTTAATATTGATTTCTTCTCTTTTATGTTCTGTTCTGTCCTCTCTCTCTCTCTCTCTCTCTACTCCTCCACCAGGCTTCCAGGAGAGTCAGGAAGTTCTGGAGATCTTCCGGACAGAGTTCCAGATGAGGTTGCTATGGGGAAGCAGGGGTTCGGAGGGCAGCCAATCGGAACGCTATGAGAAGTTCAACAAAGTCCTGACCGCTCTGTCTCACAAGCTGGAGCCTCCTGTACGCCACAGCGAACTATAGCACCCATCTCACTGAACACCCCTATACAAAGCACTGCGCTCACAGTGGTACGACCTGCCTCCCCATACTGCAAGGCACCTTGATGTGGATGTCCAAAGTGAATAAGAGGGGAGGAGGCCGACTAAACAGAGACAAAAGAGTGTACTTAGAGAAGACAAGAGGCGAGAAGGAGCATCTCACTGTATATCCCCAAAAAAGGCACAAAGGGCTTTTTCAGAGCTCTTCAATAGGCTGTAATATTTCCCTCCCTAAATGCTGAAAGACAGATTGGGCCGAGGAGGAGTGGGGAAATTGGGTATTCTTCTACCCATCAGCAAGCTACAAAGAACTACAGGTATGGTGTGCGCTGAGGGTCAAACAGTGCGTGAGAGGTTGGATCTAGCTGTTCTCTGGTAGATCACATGAAGCTCTGATCTGTCTTCAACACCTTCATTATTACCTGTACTATTACATCTGTACTTACTGGCTCATTGTCGCACACTGTTCTGTCAGAGAGTAATAGTAAACACAATGTGTGTGTTCTGTCTGACTTGAAGAGACAGTCCTATTTTACACAACGTGTGTGTGTACTTCAGGACACCAGTACCACAGAGATACATCGGCATCTATCTCTATGACCTCTGACCTGTCTCATCGGACCTCCGCTTTAGACTGAGAGGTTGTGTGTTCTAGAATCTGTTCTTCTTGTATAGACTCTCTGTGTGGCTGCCATTCATTCATCACATAGTCCATCAGGTCCCCTGTTGATGACACACGCAGTGTGCTCATACAGACAGACACTTATCTGCCCCACAACACACAATAATATATGTTGCCAAATCATATCAGCTGTTTGAGGCATACTAAGCAATTCTCTCTGTGGGTTTTGTTTGTGTGCTGTTCAGAAGCAGTTCTCTTATTGAGGCTCTTCTGAGAAGCACCCCTCTCCTCATTTCTGGCATGTCATTAATTTTTCATATGACTCTGATTTTGTTTGAGTACTGTTTGGTAGTCTTTATTTTAATAGGGGCTATTTTGGGAAGCATTCCTCTCCCTCCCCTCTCCTTATTTCTGGCATGTCATTAATGTTTCATAATGACTCCTGTCCCATTTACATCATATGAGCATGTTTGCCTTGTCCTCACTTGTCACAAACACACCATTAGAAATATCCTTAAAGCACTCGGACCTGTTTGTGTGAATTAATGTGCTTCAGGCACATTTGTTTTTCCATGTAAAAACACTGACTACTATTTTCTTCAACTTGATTTAGATGACATTTTTCTGTGTGATTTTATTGCTGACCGGCAGATTTTGTTGACATGGTGACATGTTTGAAGACTTTGTTGACATGGTAATGTAACATGTTTGAGCCTCTGCTGTTGCCGTATAGGATTCAGGTTTTAACCGGTGTGAATGAATGCGCTTTAGTCTGAAAGTGATCAGAATGTTCTCAGGGCAGAATGGAGGCCCCCTCAGACCTAGCCTGGTCCCAGACCTGTTTGTGCTGCCAACTTCTCTGGTCATTGTCAGCCAAAGAAACTATACGAGATTGCAAAACAACATGAATAGATGTGGGATCAGGCTACCTCAGACCCCCTCAGTGACTGTATGATGTGTTTTGCTTTGTGTGTTTGATATGAGATGGACAGAGTGTTGAAAAGGACATTAGATTTTAAAACCATCAAAAGTGTTTTTGATTTCACATATTCACTGTAGGATCGTGCGATTTTTCACTCACTCAAATTCATGAAATGGTCTCTTTCAATTGTATCGTTGCTGAAATGCTTTAGTGAAATGCAACATCAACATGAGGGCTTAAAGGAATCTGTCAACTTCCTTGGAACTAAATACAGTGTGACCTTTGACCTTTTGATCAAATAATACCTGGCGACCTTTCCTCCGCCGACTCCTAAGCAGTGTTGCGTTGAAACACAAAAGCACTATGAATGAAGATAATGATTTCTTTTAGATCTGTTTGTTGAAGTGTCAGTGTCTGCTGATTGACTTCCAATCCATGATGTATTTAGGCCTGAGATAGAGAGCTGACTCTCAGATCTATGCAATCACTTTAAATCAATTAAGAGTCCCATAGAAAACAAGCAGAGTAGACACTGCTGCCCCTGAGGATGTGAGTTGTGTACTACTGGGAACAATCCACTTGAACACCCCTCCTAACTGGTATGTACTACTGGGAAACTCGTCTATCATCCCTGAGCTACAACTTCTCCCACATGCTGACCTCTGACGTCACCTACTAAGAAAATGACCTTGATAACAGCATTTGACAGTTCAATGCAACAACAAAACAATTTATAAAAAGCAATCAATTAATATGGGTTTTGAACAATATAATTGGTTTACAAGCATGATAGCTGTACTTTTAGTTTATGGTTGAGCCAATCAGCATTTCTCAATGAGTTCAAAGCACGTGAATGCATCCAACTGGTATTTATGACTTCTCAACTGGTAATAACCACCTTCCTACTTGGTTCTGAATGCAGCATAAGTGCCAGCCAGCCAGAAAGTGCATCCCAGGTCGTATTCATTAGGCACCAAACAAAGGAAAACATACTGAAACGGGGATGGATTATCAATTTTGTTTTCTGTTGCAAAACGTTTTGCTACAGTGTGCCCTAGTGAACACGATCCCAATCAGCCAGAGAATAAAGGGGAGAGCCAAAATCCAATTGCCTTTCTTGTCCAGTAGAGGGGACTATAGTTCAGTCAGCAAAAAAATAAATAAATAGAAGGCATCTTGATTTTAATCTTTTTTTTGTGTGTTTTTGCGATTTATTAATAAAGCCTACTGGTTTAGGAACGATTTGATGATGTACTGTATGTAATTATGTTTGTCTCACCTTATGTTGTACAGATTACATGTGTGCTTTTTTCCTGTTGTAAATAGTCATTCTGAAATGATGAACCTATAAAGAAAAAGGACAAAAAACTCCAATGTTTGTGACCCCATGTTTTTTTTAATGTACTGTACATAATGGTTCACTTGTTTTTCAAATAAAATAAAGCTCGAGTCAATGACGCTTGTATGACTTGATTCTATTTACTCATTCCATGTGGTCGTGGTACTAACCGCTAGATGGCAGCACTGCCTCACTAACGCTGATGCAGAGTGAAAGTCAAATCATCATCCCTGAATTGATCCTTGTCTTGTTACTTGTGTACACAGTGTTTCAGCTAGCTTCATGGGTACAGACATCAGTGCAGTTAAGGTGTTGCATACTAGTGCGATACTTAGAATTACTTGACATCAAAGAGGATGTGATGAGTTTCCATTTTAAAATGTCTGGCTATGCTGTTATCTGTGTGTGTGTGTGTGTGTGTGTGTGTGTGTGTCTGTGTGGTGTGTGTGTGGTGTGTGAGTGTGAGTGTGTGTGCTCGCCTGTATTTCAGCTACGGAGCATGTGCACTGCAGCTGAGGGCAGGGCATGAGTATTAGATAACAGGGGTGCGTCAGGGTCACGTGACTATGGTCAGGGCGGGCGGGCGGGGACAAGATGGTGGAGATGGGGATGAACAGAACAGGCAGAGCAGTGTGCGTGCGTTAGAGTGAGGTGGTGGTAGAGATGGGGGGGGAGGAAGGAAAGTGTAGCACACAGATGTTCAGAGTCAGACTCAGACCACGCAGCTGTGGGCCAGTGCCAGTCAGAGAAGGGGCGCGCTGAGCTGCACTGTCTGGCACAATGACGCAGCCATTCCCTCCGCCCTGGTTAGGACGAGACAGGAGAGACAGGGGCACTGCCGCCGATGTCCCCCATGCAGCCCTCTCTGTCTCTCCCCCCTCCCCCACGCCAAGAAGACAATGCGGCCAGGCTGTCTTTCATACGTCAGTGTGAGCCTGTGCGAGTCACAGGCTTGGGAGGCAGAGAAATAATCTCAAACATACATTTTATTCTGGTGAAACTATTAAAAAAGGCCACGAGGAAATGCCAGCTAGCAAGTGTTTTACTTCTGAGGAAGTGAGGAAAGGAGTTTATATATTTTCATATTAGTTATATAACCTACGCAGCAGTAACTATGGGGGGTGTAAATGACAATAGGCCACACAGAGTGCATTCTCTCTGCTATCCCCTGCCTCCAAGATCCATGATCCACGGAACATGTTAATTCTTCTATTTCTTTATGTGATCACAAACAGACCATGGCTCCTTTTTGCCCCAAACCCATCCAAACCTCGCCAATTCACTACTAATCTAATCCTCTCTGCCTCTTTTCACTGCAAATCCATTGTGTTCTCCATTGTCAGCTATCCATGTGTGACATAGCTGCACGTCCATGGCAGTATATCACAGAATGTATCACATCTGATTCATCAAATAGCAGCATCAATTGTGTTGTGTCTATGTGGGTTCAATGCACCACCATCAAACGCATCTGATCAAATGTGTTGATGAGATATGTGAAGTTGGCTTGAGATACGTGAGCGTGCGTTTGCAATGTTGTGGTAAACCAGGACCCATATTCATAAAGCGTATCAGAGGAGGAGTGCTGATCTTGGATCAGGTTACAATGTCCATGTAATCTTATTCATTGTAATCTAAAAGGCAAAATTGATCTTAGATTAGCTTTATGAATACGGGCCTAGGTTATGTACTGGTCTGGGATCAGTGCCAGTGTGTTATGACGGGATGGTGGTAACAGCTGAGGAAGAACTCAAGCAAGCCTAGCAAATGTGAAGTGACATCACACTGATGGGTTAATACTAATATGGTAATACTTAGCTATCAGAATCTATGGGGACTCCTTGTAGCCGCCCCTCCTGTCACAGGCACGCCACATGCGACACACATGGTCTGAACCATTGCTCTCCAGTAGGAAATGACTGTGTCACTCTATAATATTGTTAAAACTAGTCTGCAAATATGTAATTAGTTTGGTCTGGCCCTGTAAACCAAGTGTTACATGAGGTGTTCACAATTTTACGATTGGAAGCATTGAGTTGTGAGGAGAGCCGGGACTGTTCCACCGGCTACGAAACCCCAATTTAAATCTTGCCCGTATATAATTATAGGTCCCTAAAAGGATTGTGCTTGTTTAGCCCTAGAGGATGTCTTGTTCACTCCCCTTGACATCAGACAGTCTGTGATCTTCTTTTCTCTGGACATCAGTCAGTCTGCAGTCTACGTTTCCCTCGCTTTCTGAACCAACCCCCCCCAGCATCCTCACCCATCCACCCAGCCTCTACTCCTGGACTTTCTCATTACCACATGAATGGCGCCTGGAAAGGGCCACCACAGCCTTGGACGCTAACAGAAGGCAGGAGATTTGCAATTCAATCTCCCCCACCCATATCGGGACAGGGCTGTCACCAATGACAGAGAGGACAGGGGGGGGGGTTGCGCCTTTGACATGGCGCGCACACACACACACACACACACCTACTACTACTTCAACCACCCATCTTTCGCAAAACATAAAGTATGAGTTTTCTCATTTTGTTGTGTTGTTATGAGACAGTTAGTCAGATATTGTTACCTTCATTCAACTAGTAGGCTATTAGAAATGCCCCTAAACAAAAAGGCAAAGAAAAAAAGCATATTTCAGACTTACATCTTCATTTTCAACAGACAATGTTGGGATAGGCAACAATAAATGTAACACTAGAAGTGTATTATTTGGGATTGAAAGCTTTTTTCAAAGAGGAGAAGATCATTGGACAGCGTCACTTACAGCGCTGGTGTGTTAACTTCCTGCTTCCGACGACAACAATATGGCGGCGCCCATAGCGATACACCTGGAGTTTGGGTTGGTATAAAATACGTTTTTGTTAGTTTGACACATCCTTTGAACATTTTCAAACACATTTAACAAGACGTCGTCTGTTCCCAGTCGTCGTCTTACTTTCAAAAGGCAGAAAATACATTGTTGCTTTTAACTATCGCAAATGTGTCGCTAGCGCCACAGTGCATGAGATAATGACTCGTGCAGTCGCAAACTAACGTTGACGCTAAACCAATGCATGACTATAGTTTAAAAAACTAATGTTAGTTATCTACCTAGCTAGGTTGCTGCGTTTAGGAATGGATTATCATGAATTACTAGCTTTGTTCTGGTTCATCGCGCGACGACAATAAATAGTTGCCTCTGCTTTTATTTTTAATTTTTTTACAATTAATGTACTTTCGCAACTCACCAAGTAAAGATGTTGCTAGAGTGCTGGGTGTAAATCAAAAACATTTTAAGAGTGTAGGGTGTATGTCAACAGATTAGCTCCGGTACTCATATACATCGGATTTTTATATCTGCCGCAAGCGCGTGGACCAGAGCTAGTCTGTCCGTAACAAAAGGTCTCAAAAGTCGATCATTTCGTATTTTTGAGAAATTACACCCTGAGCAGACAGACAAGTTATCTAACACTCTAGCAACTGTGCAGTAATACGAAGGAAAATTAAAGAAACATTTCTGGACAGGTACCTCAAGGTTGTTGTCACAAGCTAGTGCAAGATTCAACTGAGGGCATCACTTCTCTAATTACAGTGTTGCATTCTGTAAAAGAATACTGCTTCACAGTGTGTGAAACACTGCACTAAGAAAAGGCATGTGATTGTAGCCTTAAAGCATTTATTCTGTCCTGACTGGGCTGCCATGAGATCACAACATTTGTCTGTCATATAGGGAGAGGGATGAATACTTTAAGATGTTGTAGGAGATGAGAGAAGTAGTGTTTGAGACTGAGAGAACTGGTTGACCCCAGTGAGGGAGTGTTCCAGTAGGCATACAGGCACTTTGCTCAATCGTATAGGATAAATGCAGTTCTCTGTCATAGACTATATAGGATATGGATGAATGCTTTTAAAATGTTGTAGTCGATGAGCGAACACAGTGTTTGCTTGAAACTCGTTGAACCCAGAGAGTGAGTGATTCATTACTAGGCGTGCTTCTCTCGCTCGATCTCTCTTTGCATAGATATACTGGGCTCTAGGCCAGCTCAGCACCAGAGCATCTGAATGACAACTCTGCGTTCTCCGGGCGATGTGAGCTCTCTTTATAATGACCCGGCCTGCACCTGCAGCAGCCAGACACACACACGCACAGTCTATCTTTGCTTCCATCTCTCTCTGATCTGTCCCCTTTCTATCTCTTGGGCTCTCACCCTATCTTTGCACTTGACTCTCTCTCTCTTTCTATCTCTTGCGCGCTCATATGTTTAAATAGTTTATTTCACTTGCTCTGGCCTTTTTGCGTATTAACAGTTAACATTAAACACACAGAACAGTTTCAATAGAGAAAGACGTTTGAAATGTTATTAACTCTCCTCTATCTGCCACGCAGGGAGAGAGGCGACTAATGTTTGTCTCATGCTGGCAGGCTAGTCACTGCTGGTCTGTTTACTAGGATGTGTTCACTACCTGCTTACTATACGGGTTGACGGTAGAGCTGGGCGATTTATCAAATAAATGTTGTTTGTCGCAAGGCAAAATGTGTCACCGTGTACCGTTGTCAGCATTTTAGCCACAGACTGTTATGTGTTAGCTATCTAGTCTGTGTTTTATCAATGTGCGATGAACATAGAGACGCGCGTGCACATAAGGAATTAGCAACTCGTTCTCCACTTGATTTCGACGTCTGAACAAAGTGGACAGGCAAGCATGCTGTTCAAACAGGTGGAGACGGACAGGTGGGTGTGTTCATTGCAGATCAACTGGTTCTGCCTTGTTAGCTACGAAATAGATCAGAGTTGGCTAAACTTGAAATATAAATGTTAGCTGGCTACTCACTAGCACGTGGGCTTGTTCTTGAGATGTTGTTTATGTGACCTGTGTTCATTTTTCTATAATGCCCGCTAAAAGAAGTAGGTCATTATTGGTGGCGGACTGCATGGTTCTGGTTACATTTGTAACAAAAAGCATTTTCATGGACAGACTTGAAAGCCAGATCAGTCATTATTGCAAAAAAAAAAAAAAGTAGGTTAAACTATTTTGTTGAAATAATTAGTGGTTGTGGAATGCTTTTATTTAGCTTTAGGTATAATTTTGCAAGTTTTGAATTCATTAGATTATTGCTGACTGTTTAAATGCAGTGTAGTAAGCTTTAATTGTGCAACTAAGCTTATATATATATACTAAATGGCCAAAAGTATGTGGACACCCTTTCAAATGAGCCGCACCCGTTGCTGACATAAAAATGGCCCGTACTGAATGGCTCGGTGACTTTCAACGTGGCACCGTCATAGGATGCCACCGTTCCAACAAGTCAGTTCATCAAATTTATGCCCTGCTAGAGCTGCCCCGGTCAACTGTAACTACTGTTATTGTGAAGTGGAAACGTCTAGGAGTAACAACTGCTCAGCTGCGAAGTGGTAGGCCACATAAGCTCACAGAACGGGACCACCGAGTGCTGAAGCGCGTAGCGTGTAAACATCTTCTGTCCTCGGTTGCAACACTCATTACCGAGTTCCAAACTGCCTCTGGAATCAACGTCAGCACAATAACTGTTCGCCGGGAGCTTCATGAAATGGGTTTCCATGGCCGAGCAGCCGCACACAAGCCTAAGATCACCATGCGCAATGCCAAGGGTCGGCTGGAGTGGTGTCAAGCTCGCCGCCATTGGACTCTGGAGCAGTGGAAACCCGTTCTCTGGAGTGATGAATCATGCTTCACCATCTCACGCTACCTGCTCGAATGCATAGTACCAACTGTAAAATTTGGTGGAGGAATAATGGTCTGGGGCTGTTTTTCATGGTTCGGGCTAGGTCCCTTAGTTCCAGTGAAGGGAAATCTTAACGCTACAGCATACAATGACATTCTAGACAGTTCTGTGCTGCCAACTTTGTGGCAACAGTTTGGTGAAGGCCCTTTCCTGTTTCAGCATGACAATGCTCCCGTGCACAAAGCGAGGTCCGTACAGAAATGGTTTGTCGAGATCGGTGTGGAAGAACTTGACTGGCCTGCACAGAGCCCTGACCTCAACCCCATCAAACACCTTTCGGATGAATTAGAATGCAGACTTCGAGCCAGGCCTAATCGCCCAACATCAGTGCCTGACCTCCCTAATGCTCTTGTGGCTGAATGGAAGCAAGTCCCCGCATCAATGTTCCAACATCTAGTAGAAAGCCTTCCCAGAAGAGTGGAGGCTGTTGTAGCGTCAAATGGGGGACCAACTATATATTAATGCCCATGATTTTGGAATGAGATGTTCGACGAACAGGTGTCCACATTCTTTTGGTCATGTAGTGTATATTGTGAATAAGTTTGAAAAAATCGAGATATGAGGGGAGGTTACCAAGAACCCAATGGTCACTCTGACAAAGCTTCAGAGTTCCTCTGTGGAGATGGGAGAACCTTCCAGAAGGATAACCATCTCTGCAGCACTCCACCAAACAGGCCTTTATGGTGGAGTGGCCAGACGGAAGCCACTCCTCCATAAAAAGCACATGACAGCCCGCTTGGAGTTTGCCAAAAGGCACCTAAAAGACTGAGACCATGAGAAACAAGATTCTCTGGTCTGATGAAACCAAGATTGAATTATTTGGCCTGAATGCCAAACGTCACGTCTGGAGGAAACCTGGCACCATCCTTACGGTGAAGCATGGTCGCAGCATCATGCTGTGGGGATGTTTTTCAGCGGTAAGGACTGGGAGACTAGTCAGGAAATCCTTGTGAAAACCTGCTCCAGAGCGCTCAGGACCTCAGACAGGGGTGAACGTTCACCTTCCAACAGGACAACAACCCTAAGCACACCACCAAGACAACGCAGGAGTGGCTTCGGGACAAGTCTCTGAAAGTCCTTGAGTGGCCCAGACAGAGCCCAGACTTGAACCCGATCAAACATCTCTGGAGAGACCTGAAAATAGCTGTACAGCGATACTCTCCATCCAACCATCCGAACTCCCCAAATACTGGTGTGCCAAGCTTATAGCGACATACCCAAGAAGACTGGAGGTTGTAATCGCTGCCAAAGGTGCTTCAACAAAGTACTGAGTAAAGGGTCTGAATACTTAAGTAAATGTGATATTTCATTTTTATTTGTTTATTTTTTATTAGCAAAAAACGTTCCAACTGTTTTTGCTTTGTCATTATGGGGTATTGTGTGTAGATTGAGGATTATTATATTATTTTTTTAAATAAGGCTGTAACGTAACAAAATGTGGGAAAAGTCAAGGGATCTGAATACTTTCCGAATGCACTGTTTATTTATTTTTATTTTATTTTATTTATTTTACCGTTATTTTACCAGGTAAGTTGACTGAGAACACGTTCTCATTTGCAGCAACGACCTGGGGAAT
The DNA here is from genome assembly GCF_002910315.2 of Salvelinus sp. IW2-2015. Lineage (NCBI taxonomy): Eukaryota > Metazoa > Chordata > Actinopteri > Salmoniformes > Salmonidae > Salvelinus > Salvelinus sp. IW2-2015. The sequence continues at coordinate 3,873,511 of NC_036842.1, read as the reverse complement.
AGTTACAGGGGAGAGGAGGGGGATGAATGAGCCAATTGTAAACTGGGGATTATTAGGTGACCGTGATGGTTGAGGGCCAGATTGGGAATTTAGCCAGGACACCGGGGTTAACACCCCTACTCTTACGATAAGTGCCATGGGATCTTTAATGGCCTCAGAGAGTCAGGACACCCGTTTAACGTCCCATCCGAAAGACGGCACCCTACACAGAGCAGTGTCCCCAATCACTGCCCTGGGGCATTGGGCTCTTTGTTTAGACCAGAGGAAAGAGTGCCTCCTACTGGCCCTCCAACACCACTTCCAGCAGCACCTGGTCTCCCATCCAGGGACTGACTTATAGCCTAGTCCCTCGCAAATAGATGGTCCCCTTATAGTCCCTATTCTTGGGTGGTGGCTGTCAGTTGCCTCTCGGATGTCTGTCTCTGTCCTTGTTGAGGGAGGCCAGTGGGACCTGTTGTAATGGTCTGAAGTGGAGGCTCACAGCTGTGATATGATATGCGTCCACTCGTGCTTTATTGAATTGTCTCCGCTGGCGTCCGATGCCACACACTAGTTCACCGCAGGGGAGCCCCATCTCCCTGTTCTTCAGTGTCTCACCTCTCTCCCCATCTCCATTCTTCCCCTTTTTCCTTACCATATCTTCTACTATTCTTCAGTGTCTCTAGTCTCCACAGCCTGTTCTCCTTTCCTCGGGGATTAACTCGCCGCCATGCCCTCTAATTCCAGATTATGTTAATCTAATACCACCCTGGCTGCACTTTTTATTTACCAATTCAATATGACACTGCAAAGTTACTCTACCAACCTATGTAATAACTACGGAACAGATATGTCATTAAATGCCCTTTACTTCCTAGGGGAGGGGCGGAGCTACTGTTTGGCAGTGTGAAGGAGCATCATGTGACCCTGCCCAACCAATCAGCACCCTGTGAGTACAACTTGTTTATCAACATTGTTGTTGATCAATTGTCAATGAATATTTACTCTCATTTACTATATATTTTTAAGAGACATTACTTGAAGCCAAGGATAGGCCCTGATTATGCAGTACAGACTGATTCTGCACAGTTCTGTTTTAAAACAGACCACTAACTGAATTCAGTTTAAATTCAGTGACTGAAGGATGATGGAGGTGTGGTATTTCTGCCTCCTCTGATTGCCTCCCCTCCCCCCTCTTAATTGATCCCAAGAAAATAGCCTTTCTCTTCCATTGTGACGAAACAAAACTCAACAGTCACGTGCATAGATGACTTCATTAGTTCAGTACATCTCCTCTAACGCCGGCTAAAAGGGAGGAGGGGGTTGTGCGTCAGCCGCTCTTATGGCCCCTACTCAGCGGGAGCTAATGTGCAGAGACAAAACCCCCAGTACAAATCATACTAAATCGTGCTGCTCTATCTTTCTGCTCTCTCTCTTGTTCCTGCATCCATCTCCCTCTCCCACCACTGTTGTCCTTGCGTCTGCCCTCTCCCTTCTCTCCCCCTTCCTCCCTCCATCACTCTCTCTCTGACCTCTCTCAGCCCTTGTTCACATGGTGCCTGGACAGCTGTTGAGCCGGCCATGCTAGCCAGTGGCCTGCCTGCCTATGCCTTGTATGGTTGGCCTTGCCCTCAGTCCCCCCCAACACCTCCACCTCCTTCTCCATTGAAAATCGGGTATAAAACAGTCCACTCACCCCCTCACTCTCCTCTCTCATTCCAGTCTTCCTCAGTAACCATTGGTTTGGAGCCCCTCCTTCTTCCCTCTCCAGCACCACCAACATCTGTGAGCCACCCGGGCTTGACCATTTCCTCCTAACTGCGCCATTATTAGGCCTCATTCACTTGTAAATGCAGCCAGCGCTACTGTTGTGGGTCTTCCATCCACAACGCAGAGTCAGGGAGGAAAGGAGAGGTAGGGGTGGCTGTGGAGGAGAAGGAAAGAAGGGGGCCAGGAAGGGTGTTTGGGTATTGGGGACAATTGTGACAAAGCCTCCAAGTTCTTTTTGTGTAAAATCATTTTGGGGGGTTGGCGGGATGGACGGTGCCCTGTTTCCTCTTCTATCCGTCTATTCCTGTGCTCCTGGTGGAAATAGGGGGTGAAAGTAGGTAGAATGGAGGACATAGGTCTCCTAAAATGCCTAGCTCATCCCCAGAGGAAGAGGCCTACAGCAGTGGAACTGCAGCTCAACACACTCAACTGGTTTTACTCCTTTCATTCATAGTACGCACCTCGGAGCCACCTCCTGTGATTTACTCCTTTCATTCATAGTAACGACCTCAGAGCCATCTCCTGTGATTTACTCCTTTCATTCATAGTACAGCACCTCGAGCACTCTCTGTGATTTACTCCTTTCATTCATAGTACAGCACCTCGGAGCCATCTCCTGTGATTTACTCCTTTCATTCATAGTACAGCACCTCGAGCCATCTCCTGTGATTTACTCCTTTCATTCATAGTACAGCACCTCGGAGCCATCTCCTGTGATTTACTCCTTTCATTCATAGTACAGCACTCGGAGCATCTCCTGTGATTTACTCCTTCATTCATAGTACAGCACTCGGAGCCATCTCCTGTGATTTACTCCTTTCATTCATAGTACAGCACCTCGGAGCCATCTCCTGTGATTTACCTCTTTCATTCATAGTACAGCACCTGGAGCCATCTCCTGTGATTTACTCCTTTCATTCATAGTACAGCACCTCGGAGCCATCTCCTGTGATTTACTCCTTTCATTCATAGTACAGCACCTCGGAGCCATCTCCTGTGATTTACTCCTTTCATTCATAGTACAGCACCTCGGAGCCATCTCCTGTGATTTACTCCTTTCATTCATAGTACGCACCTCAGAGCCATCTCTGTGATTTACTCCTTTCATTCATAGTACAGCACCTCGGAGCCATCTCCTGTGATTTACTCCTTTCTTTCATAGTACAGCACCTCGGAGCCACCTCCTGTGATTTACCCTTTCA